>NC_091483.1:4363254-4513711 GCF_947461875.1 Haliaeetus albicilla | reverse complement strand
AAGGATAAATATAGGTTTGCTTTTAAATGTTAAAATGCTGTGTTTCCAAAATATATGCCAGGGCCTCTAAAATTGCTACAAGTATTTGATTTTGACTTTGAAAACAAACATGTTTATAACCTTCAGTGATGGGTAATTAACACTTTTGTATGTAACTGATAAACTTCTGTACTACTTTTGCTGCTTTTAACATCCAATACCTACTGTTCGTATTTCAGAACATATAGAGGTCATGCTGATATAAGGTTTATTTGTAGGATTATTTTTTGAGGCTTTTGTTATTGTAGTGATATATATATGTATATTTATGCTATAGTGCAAAGAACGTTATTTCCCTGTACAATATTTAGCCGAATGTAACACAAAAGTTAAATCAGACTTACTTGTCAGCAAAACCAACATAATTTAGTATGAGAATAACTGTGATAATAAGTGGTCGTATGGTACAGTGGTTGATGTCCATATTATGAGCAAACATACATACCACGCTCTGTTTTTCAAGATGTACAGCTCTTTTTCTATTCTCATTTTCTATTATATTGCTAGGCTAATAATACAAATTTTATATTTGAGTTTTGTTATTAAACTATGATGGTGTAAGAAGGTGTATCAATTAATGTGGAACTCAACTGAGAAATATGATGATTAAATGGTCAGCAGCAGGTGATTGTTAGGAAAAGTAGTAAAGCCCACAATGGGAGCCACATCCAATAGCAACTTTCTGGCACAGAAACAGACTTGAAAATATTGCTGAGGTTTCCAAGTATAATTTAGTTTGACCTCTAATTAAGCACTGATCTCTATGAGGTAACTAAATTACCTTATCCCTAGGGTGGTCACTTAAGATAGGTGGCATTGTTTGTGTAAGGTATTTGCACTATAGAGGCTTAAGAAAAGTATGCAAAAATAACTCTTTCCTCTTTTCTTCCTTTTCATCAGCTGCCAAGCCATAACTTTTCAGAAGTAGTTACACTTCTTTTGTGCTTATACTCAGCAGTGCATGTGTATTTTACTTGTCTGGAAAAGTCTCATTGTGCTTTTGTTGCATTGAAGTCAATTAGAACTAATAGTAAGTGATTATGTGGAACATCTTGGAAGCTGAAAGATAGTACAGCCCTTATATGTTCTGTCTGTCCATTTATCATTCTCTTATTTGTACTCCCCTCTTCTCTTTTATGCAATTACTTCATCCTTTTTATGTCACTCCTTTCTAAAATAACTCAGAGATCGAACCCCTCTTGCTGCATTTGTCAGTCAGTTCCACTTACTGGTTTTCTGCTGTACACATAGAAGTTTCTCCTCAGTTCCCTTAGTAAATAGTCCTTTGTATATCCAATTCATAGTGTCTTGTTTCAGGACAAACCCTCTTAGCTAGAAGACCACCTAGGATGTGTATGTTTGTGTATATTTACTAAGCAACCCTTCGCAGCTATGATGAGGTGTAAAATCCAACAGCGACTCTGAAGTTGGGTCTATATGCATCTGGCCTGATACATTTGAGGGTGGGGTATGGTAAGGTTGGAGAAGCAATGGAGAAAAAAATTAAGAAGGAGTCTTTGAATGGGGGAGGAGGAGAAGAGACTTCAGAAACTCTGAGAGATGAGGCAGGAGAAAGCTACTAAAAATATGTAAGAAATGTGTAAACTTAGGTGGAAAGGTTATACAAACTGAAGGCAGTCTCATGCAGCAGAGCTTTGTGAGTCAGGGTGCTAGTGAAGAATGAAGACTGAGAAGAGGTGAAATGAGACTTAGGAGTTGGAAGGAGGAGGGGTGCCTGGCCTAGACTTTAGTTTCAGTCATTTGAAGTTTGCCTTTGGATGCTAAGAGAGTGGAATTGGGGCCCATATCTGGGTCTCTGTGTCTTGTGGCCCACTGCGAAGAAGAGAGATTTAAATGAACTGGTGGATTACTGTTGTTTTCCTGAATGCATTTGGTTTGCTGGACTTTCTCATTATGCTAACGGTTTAAGCAGTGACAGGAAACATTCCTAAAGAATGCATCTTATTCACCTCCGCTGTTAAACTGACAAAAAACTCTCAGCCTGGTTTAGACCTGGTCTGACTAACACCATTCCAGGCATGGTTCAGGCATGCATTAGTAACTTGTGCCTCTTTGGATGTAGCCCCCCATTTGTTGGTACAATGAAGTATTTGACCAATTGAACACAAGCTCTTCTGTGCTAATTGGCCTCAGTGGCTGAAATGTCTCCTGGGAGTGTATAACATACTGCTACAGGCCTTAGCTTCTGTTTCTCAGCAAGGCAAGTGACAGAAAGTGTAATTCATAAAAAGAGGTAAGGTTGGAGGAACAGATAATTTTCTAAACTGCAGTGAATAAAAGGTGCATCAGCATGTTAGTTACTCTTTTATATTTGGTGGTGAACACAAGCATAATGATATCCCTTGAACTGGCAAAAGCGGCATAGATGTGAACAGTTGCCTGGACTTGCGGTAATGCATATGACATCCAGTTATACATTGACCCAGTGAGAGAATGCAAAGAGGGAAACGACATCACTTTTCAGTGGGAGAGGAGGTATGGCCAGTCTAAGAGCAAGAGATGGAGAAAGACACTAGGGCAAATAATGACAGCAAATCTAAGGCAGCAGGGAAAGAGAGCTGTCTGGATTCTATCCGTAGGAAACAAAGACAGACAGAAGGGGTTTTTTTGCCTACGCTGTCAACAGATTTTAATGAGAAAAGCCTATGGTTTGAAGCCTTAACGCTGACTTTTCAATGCTAATGCAAGCTAATAAATTGGAAGGATTTATAGACTGGAGTATTCTCATGCTGTCGTATGTTTTTATTTTGAGCTGAGGGTTTCTTCTCGTATCAGAGAGCAAACGGAGCAACCTTGCCTCCACTTGCACTGCGCTGCGTGTATTGTGACTATGTGTATGTGAACAAAATGTGTAGAAATGCCGAAAAGGAGAGGTGGAAAAGCATCCATGTAGTGTCAAGATGATGAGAGTCACCAATCTGAGTCAGGATAGTCGAGGAAAAATTACTCTCACACAGACATAACCTGTTTAGCTGAGCTTTTGTCCAGGTTATTTCCATATCAGTGAAAGATTTGCCAGCCAGTGTCCCGATCACGAGGGACTCTCTGAAGGGCTCAGATAGGGGAAAAAATGGGGTGGTGTGTTTTTGTTGATTGCTGGTTTGTTATGGGATTTTCTGTTAACTTGGAAGTGCTGAAAAGGACCAGGCCAGAAAGGGAGCCTGTGACAGCAGTCTACTGCCCAGATCTTCTGCAGGGAGTACCCCACAATGTCAGGGGAAGAATATGCTAAGGAGGAAGTCACTTTTTGAATGAGCAAATCTGGATGTTTTGATTTTCCTACATCTCTTGTAGGAAACTGTCTCAATTCCAGTCAACAAACACCAAATTCCTTCTATAAAATAAAAACAAAAAAGAGCTTTGTCCTGAAATAGTGCTATGAAGCATCTGCTTTCAGTTAGATGCAAAATTTTGCTTGGAAACATCCTGCTGGAGATGAACACTAAACTCACTCATTTAATAAATCAATGCCAAAACCAATCTGAAGAGATCTTAGTCGATAATTGGCTTGACAAGATTTCTCCTCCAGAATATTTGAGAACCGTTAGGGACTGTTGATTCACTTCACGGTATCAACTGTTGAGTCCTTTGCAGCTCAGGTGGCACCCAGCAGTGTTGGCAGATGCAGACGTGTGTCTGATTCAGTGACCGAGGAGGTGTGCATGCCTGATTGACACCTGCATGCTGATTAAGCTTGGTTTGGCTACCTCTGGGCAGCAAAGGTAATCGCCGTTCAATGGGCTGCGCAATGCTCATGGACTTGTGCAGCCTAACTTTCCATATTCTGCATATGGAAATGATTATACTAACAAAGAATTAAAACTAACATATCGCAGAAAGGCTATGTGAAAACGAGCCTTTAGCAGACTAAAGGGATAATTCTGCCTTTGGGTATTCTTCTGATTGAGGAAACCAGAGCTTTTTAAATGCAGACCAATTAAGATTTATGTTGTGAAAATCTGGACTCTCAATCTTTTTTTTTTTCTTTGAATTTGCAAAGGGTATAATTTATCTTGTGTAAGGGCTTTCCTGATAATATAACATGTGTGGGTTTTGTCCTACCTTTTTCCACAGGGTTGCATTTTACCTACAGCGTGCATCGAAAAGATGCATGCTCTGTGCAAAGTTACCTGCTTGCACTCAAACATGTTAGCCCCTGCCCTGCTCCTCGCTCTCCTGGCACTTGGCATTCTGCTTTTATTTCCATTAGGATTCAAAGTATCGCCTGCTTTGGATTTCTTCCTTGTTTCAACTGTTTTCAGGAAGCAATAACAAAATGTCTCATGATCAAGTGTACTTTTTTTTAACTGGATATAATGAGCTGGCATGCTTGAAAGCCTTAGTGTTCTGTAAAACATCTTTCTTTTTTTCAAACATGCTTATAGAAATTGTATGACTAGTGCACTGTAATCTGTAAGGTCAGTTAGTTGGGATGGAAATACTTCAGGGGTTTTTTTGCCCCCCCCCCCGAAAACTTGACACCCAGGGTAGCACACTAGAAAAGCCTAGAGAGACATCTCTTAGCTGGTATTCAGCAGCAGCAATACCAGTATAGGTACTGCTTTATGCAGTTACGTTTCATCACTTCATTTTCATCTGAATCAGTTCATGGTATTAAGACATTAAATTGAAAGATTATAGCAATTTTGAAATAGGGGAGTCTTTCAAACAATGATGGGGATGAAGAGGAGCCCTAAATGTGGAATTCTATGGAGAAAATACCTTGAAATATCCAGGATCTGTAGTTTGCTGATAAAATACATCTTCTGAATACTGAAGGAAACCTCTTTTCAGCTTCTACTAGAGTTTTTTAAAGGCAGAAAAGTCACAAGAGAAAAAACCTCTTCTGATTCTCCTCCTCAAAATGTGGAAGAAGGAAAGTAAACATTCAATTAAGGGGGTTCACTTCACTTATGTCACACAATCTTCTTTACTAAATATCATCCCTTACATTTTGTGCAATTAGCCAACTCAGTTTCCTCAATAAATGAAATGTTAAGAACAACATGCTCATTAGAGAGTATTTCCTGGTTAAGGAAGTGGTTTGGGGGGTTTTTTTGCAGCAGCAGTGTATTTTTTTGGTATCACTGATAGCATTTAACATTTTAAAAGGCATTTGAGATTTTAGCTGGTAGGTTATGTTCAGTGAGGGAATATTGGAAAAATATTTATGAACTGGAGCTGTGCCGCTCTGCGGGAAATGAAGATGTGCCCATTAGCTGATGGCACAGGAGGTGGTTTGTGCTGGCCGGAAAGTAGCCAGTACTGTGGTGAGTACAGTGCTGTCAGAGTCATGTAGCTGAGAGCATTTACTACTTTGTATCTCTCTTGTTGTGCAGTGTAATGTCCTACTTCATTACAAGTAGCAGGGATGGATAATAAAAAAAAAAAAAATATTGTTTGTTTTGCTTTACATCGATGTTGGCTTATCTAGCAAATCAACTGCTGATTTGGCAAATTCTTTTGAGCTTGATTGTGTAGCACATTCATTTTTCATGGAATGGTCCCTTGCTGAAATGGCTTCTGATGACACATTGTCAAGTTACAGAAAATACAAGTTTTGGTGCCATTTTCTCAGCAAGACTTACTCACAGTAGCAGAACACTTGTGCACATAGTTCTTCCAGACACATCTTCTGTAAAACTGAATGTTGGGTTGTATTTATAGAACTGCTTTTAAGCGAGAGAATTACAATCATCTACTTTTCAAATGTGTGTGGGTAGCAGGCTGCAGAATCCAAACAGAAGCTTCATTTCTGTAGAGAGAAAATCAATGACATGTTGAAATTTACAGCAAGCCTATCCCCAGGGATTCAAATTCTGACAAACAAGCACCCTGAGCTTATGAACTTATCAAGTCTCACTTCAAATTATTTTGAAAGACAATTTCAAATTTTACTATTTAGTTCCCAAAGGATAATACCAATTTCACACATGCTCAGAGAAAGGAGCAAGGGCTTGAAGTACTGACTACAGTGGTTGGATTGCTAGCAGAGGTAGAGCAATAAGGAAATAATAATAATACAGTCAGCCACTTGGCCCTAGATTTCTTGAAACAGACTGGGGAAAAAAAAAAAGTTGATGCTGACAACCTGCGTGAAGAACTTTTCCAGAAAAATTAAAAAAAAAAGGCAAACTTTTCAACAGACTGTATTTGGTGGGTCTTGCCATTGCTGTAAGAATGAGTCACAGCAAACTATTGCCAAGTACCTAAGCAGGAATAAATCAACAAAGATCTACCAATTTCTGTGTCCTAAGTATGGTCTCAAGTGACCACTCAGCAGCTTCAGCAGAAATTTCTGCTTGTTTGTATCTATTATTTAGAACAGCAGAATAGGAAAAGTTGCCAGTCATCAATGCAGAAGGCAAAGAAAGGCCTTTTCCCTGCAATTAATAATAGTCTTTTTGGTCCTGTTGCACTTTGAAAGTCTGAAAGCTGAAAGAATTTTAACAGAATTCTAAAACAACAGAAAATATTTTGTCTCAGTTTCCTCTTCTGCCATTACTGATGTCTTGCATTCTTGATCCTCACTTGTTGGCAAAAATACGCTGGTAATGTTAGCAATGATATTACAAACAGGAGTATTTCTGTGAGAAATGTGGTCATTTGCATGCTGTTTAAGTAGACGGTTCCTTTATTTATAAAAAATCTTCACTTGTAACTGTAATTTTTAAGATAAAATAATTTCCAAACTGTCAGGTTCCTTCTGTTAACTCTGCTTAACTGATATGTTAGTACATTGAATGTCAGCACACTTTAAAAATACCTTTGAAGTTTGTAATGTCAGAGCCTACAAGTCACCAGTTTCCTGGACGTGTGGAGGAAAGGGCAGACTGACTGTATGGGGAGTTAGTGGATTTTGTATTTGACCAGTACCTAACCAGCATCTTCAGAAAGTGAGATGATGCAGTGTCTAGATTTTTTGCCTTATAGAAATGTTAATTAAAAGTTTGAATTAGGCCTGGAAAACTTTCAAAGCAGACTAAAATCAGATGGAAAATGTGGTTAGTCATTATGGATCATACAGTCATTCTGTTTTATCTAGTGTACAGCTTATTAAAGTTGACAAAATCCTCATAAAATTGTTTGAGAAATGTCATCTGAACCTGATTCAAAAATATTGAGATTAAGTGTCATAAATTACTCTTCTAAATCATAATAATGAGTTTCTTAGAACCCAGGGCAATATGTCAGGTGTAGTCAGGCTGTAGAGACGAAACTATTAGTTCTTTGTGGTTTATATAATGTGTATGTCTATGCAACACAAAATTACATTAACCTTTCAGATTTATGCATTGCCTTGCAAATACAGGTCTAATTAGCTTTCCACTATCACCCCAAGGTTTATTTCAAAACTACTGATTTCCAAATTTTCCCCTCTTGGATATCCTTATTTTGGATTTTCATTCTCCAGCTATTAGCTTGCATTTATTCTAGTCTGAATCATATTTTCCCAGGGGAACTCTTGCCTATTTTTTTGCTAACCTAATAATGTGGGGTTTTGATCCACATTAGTATTTCAGTTTCATTGAAACTTAATTTTATGAGTAGATTTGTTGAAATTATATTGGTTCTTTATTTCCAGTTACCTAGTGACAAAATTAATCACGACTAGATATGTTGGCAGTGCCAAATACTGTGTCCTGTATTGCTCCCCACCTGGTATTCAACCATGATCTGCGTTTATGACCTTCAACCTGTTTTTAATCCAAACCTGTGCTAACAATTTTTTTGTAATTAAAATTCCTTATTTTACTTTGAATATATGAAAGCTTTCCTTCCAACATCCAGTTCTGATTTTATATCAAAGCAAACCATGAAATCTCAAAGTGGTATAAATGCTAAAGCAAAAAATCTTGCTTATACAGCCTCTTTTGAAAGCTTTTTACATTAAGATAGGATTCGACTGCCCAAATGGCATGTATCTATATCTGAGCTTGTCATCTACATTCCCTTTATAGTAAATGAAGAAAAATAAGCATTTTTAGCCTGTAGTTAATAGCATTCTAAAGAGAGGTCTCAGTCTGTAAAGCAGAATCATGCTCAAGAAACGCCAGTGTCTCTGTCTCTCCGCTAATTAAACGGAGCTCAGATACACACTTCACAGACAGCTAATGTTAAGCGAGATGAATTCTGTCTTTAATACCACAGGCGTGTATTTCTTTATTAGATTAGGTTTCTAAGCTCTTGCATTAACTTCAGTAACATTTTACATGTGAATCTAAGGTATTATGATCCCTTATTGTAAAATTTTATAAGGTACTTCATTGTCCTTTAATTTGAAGCACTCTAGTATAAAAAGCTAGTAGTATTAAATGCAGTTTTCCCACACTCGGTCACCCTCAGGTTTTTATGAGGTTCTGCTCCTAGGATGTTGGAAAAAAATATTTGTAACAGAAGGTATTTTTTATAGTATTCCGAATTTGTACTGTATCAGTAAGAAGGACCTTTGCCCAGCAGGTTTGTTGTCCGTGCTTTCACCTGCTGCAACAACTCCAACCCCTTGCTAACAGGTTCAGAGTGTCAAAGCTGTCTCAGGAGGCTGGAAAGGTTGTTAAGAGCATTGATAGAACTACCGCTGTGGAAATTATCATCCCACGAGTATCATAGAACTTTGTATTGGTGCTAGAGTAGACAAAGTCAACTCTTTAATTTTGATAGCAGAAAAATAACTTTCTTGTACCCTTGTACGTTTGTAAAAGATCCATCACTTAGACTTTATACTAGATTCCTCTATTAACACTGAAACCGAGACATAAGGTTTTTCTGTGTGCATCAATGATAAGGTTTACCAGAAAAAATCAGACATATTGTAACTCCATTATCACATTAAAATCTTAATTTTAATCTACCAAAGTTCATACACACAACAGGTGTTTTTCAATGGCAGCAGCTTTGGGACTTCATGTTAATCATTTAGGGTCAAGTTCTGCTGCTTTTCATTAAGCCTTGTTAACAAGTTGTTCCACCAGGGAAAAGGAGTAAGTAACAAGGTTTTTAAAAGTGCTCTCTTCACCTAAATGCATTTGACTCTGGTTCTTACACCAGATGGAATAAACAACTGATTGGTGTGGTGGTTTCCCCAACAGGGTAGCCTCAATAATTCAGCAAGCCTTTTTGCAGAGGCTTACTGCCTTCAACAGTTAGCTCCAGGACAAATGTGGAGAAAGCTATAAAAGCATGTTAGGGCACTCAGTTCACACAGAAGATACTTAACATAATTAGGGCAGGATAACAAATACGGGGCCCAGCTCTGGGGGTAAGTATCCTGATAGCTCTGCCTATGAACTGCTTATACTGATTTTTTTTTCCTTTGGAATTTTCCTGGTTTAGATGGGTTTAGTCCCCTCCTTTGTGATTGTTTTAACAAATTGGTAATTTCAAGGTGTTATGGTTGCATGTTCTGACTGGGTTGTGTGCTGGGTTGATATCTCAAGTGCTTGGAAACAGCTTGGCTTCAGCCTAATGCAGATGAAAAATAGAGCCAAAAGGGGGTGGGGTTGTAGATCATTTTCCCCACAGAATGCAATGCTTGTGTTTCAGCTATATTTATTATATATATTATGAGAATTAATTTTCTCCTCTTTATAACATATATGAAAATACAGGTTGCTAGTTACATATGGAGAATATTAGGTTTGACTTTTTTGTTTGTGGTGGGTTGACCCTGGCTAGATGCCAGGAGCCCACCAAAGCTGCTCTCTCTCTCCCCTCCTCAGCTGGACAGGGGAGAGAAAATATAACAAAAGGCTCGTGGGTTGAGATAAGGACAGGGAGAGATCACTCAACCAATTACTGTCAAGGGCAAAACAGACTCAACTTGGGGAAATTAGTTTAATTTTGTTACCAATCAAATCAGAGTAGGGTAATGAGAGATAAAACCAAACCTTAATATACCTTCCCTCCACCCCTCCCTTCTTCCCGGGCACAGCTTTGCTCCTGAATTCTCTATCTAGCCCCCCCAGCAGCGCATGGGAACGGGGAATGGGGGTTGCAGTCAGTTCATCCCACATTGTCTCTGCTGTTCCTTCCTCCTCAGGGGCTGGAGTCCTCACACTCTTCCCCCGCTCCAGCGTGGGGTCCCTCCTATGGGAGACAGTCCTCCACGAACATCTCCAACACGAATCCTTCCCAGGGGCTGCAGTTCTTCACAAACTGCTCCAGCATGGGTCCCTTCCATGGGGTGCAGTCCTTCAGGCACAGACTGCTCCAGCGTGGGTCCCCCGCAGGGTCACAAGTCCTGCTAGAAAACCTGCTCCAGCGTGGGCTCCTCTCTCCACAGGTGCACAGGTCCTGCCAGGAGCCTGCTCCAGCGTGGGCTTCCCACAGGCTCACAGCCTCCTTTGGGCGCATCCGCCTGCTCCGCCACGGACCTCCCTGGGCTGCAGGGGGAGAGCCTGCCTCACCATGGTCCTCCCCACAGGCTGCAGGGGAATCTCTGCTCTGGCACCTGGAGCACCTCCTCCTCCTCCTTCTTCACTGACCTTGGGGTCTTCAGACTTGTTTCTCTTGCATATCGGCACTCCTCTCTCCGGCTGCAGTTTCCTTTGCGCAGTTCCCCCCTCCACCCCCTTCTTAAATCTGTTATCCTAGAGGCAGTACCGCTGTCGCTAATGGGCTCGGCCTTGGCCAGTGGCAGGTCTGCCTTGGAGCCGGCTGGCATTGGCTCCATCAGATGTAGGGGAAGCTTCTAGCAGCTTCCAACAGAAGCGATCCCTGTAGCCTCTCCTGCTAACCAAAGCCTTGCCATGCAAACCTAATACATTGGTATGGCATAGAAAGCTGGAATAAAGAATCTGTCATTAATGTTAAACCCTTATTTCTTTGACCCACTCACCCTGTTTAGAGGTGTTAGTGTATAAAGAGAAGATTTCAGTGGTATTGAACCATTCTACATCTCTTTATTATAGTTGTTGCAGCCTTTGGGGAACAACAGGGAACAGTCTTAAATGGCTTATGCTGTGCTGCCTGTACTCCTCCATGTGACAGACCATTGCAATCTGCTTTACTAACATCAGGGTTTGGTCAGAACTTGTGGGAGCCGTGACCAGCTCTCTGAGAGGTCCCTGACCTGTTTTGCAACATGTGCGTTCAGCAAATTAGAATCTTGTCCTAGAGGGTTACTGTATCTAAATATCACATATGCATATCTTAATGCAAATAGAAAAGAGAATTATATCTTCCCATTTATTAGAAAGTCTATCCTTGTATTTTATGCACAACAATAAAAAAAAAACAAACCTAGACACAAGGAGTTGAATACTTAGTCATTTTAGCTTCCTTTTCATGGATTTGCAAACAGATGGTAGATAGACAAAAAGAATTAACGAAGCCTATGGCTGATAAAGAGGGCTATAGCACATAACTATGAGTATAAAAAAAAAAATCAAAAGAAACAGAAAAAAGAGTTTGGAAAATAACCTGGAATTTTCACTTTTCAGTTGTCCAAAACTGATGAGGTTCTTCAGGCAACATCAGAATATGGTCTGTCTGTGCCCTGGCTCAGGATGTGTTGGGGAAATCTAGTGAAGTTGGTGGAATTTCCCTGATGAACACTGAGCCTATGACTTTGAGTACATTAGAGGGTTAAGATCTAGATCGCAATGAGGGTAGACCCTAGTAGCTTTAAGGCTATGAAGAGTCTTCTGTAATGCCGTCTTGTCACGTTACATCCAGTTGTTCATTCCAAGGCAGGATAGTAGGTCAGAGCTGCAGGGAGCTATTCAATCAGCTTGTCCACGTAGGAGGTCCTGGAAACGGAGGGAGACAAATGTGCAGCTGAGACAGCCGCACAGGATAGCAGAATACAAGGGGCAGCAAAGTCAGACCGCTTTTGTATCTATGTAAGATTATAAAAAGCTGTGCACTCAGCCTGCCTGCTTGTAACTATTCTGAGAAATGTGAAATATATTGTTCACTCTGCTTTCTTATTTTTAACAGCATTATTTTATCTGGTGTTCTTTCTATGCATTCTTGCGGAGTAATTTTGGAGCATATTCCGTTGAAACCAATAAAACTTGTGCTTTTTTTTTTTAATTTCCTTCCTAATATTTAATGGAGTCATTACACTGGCATTAAGTCTGATGAATGCCCTTTAGTGCCTTTTATTTGAAGAAAACCCTGTGCTGAAAGTGCAAGAAGCATAATTGTTTCCTCTTCCTCATTCAAGATGGACATATGCATCCTTGTCTTTTGATTACGTGGTAAAGGCGTAGTGTGGCACATACAATTGCTGGACAGAGAAGACTTTCTATGGCTAAAATAAAACTTAGCAGCCAAGGCCAAACGATTAATGCCTGGCTCTGCTGTAGACTGATCCAAACAAGATGGCAAATCTCTGCTTGCCTCAAAGTATGGGTTGATTATATCTCCTAGACCATTTATACCTTGCTTTTGCCTAAGGGGAGCATTCCCAGCACTGCATTCTTTCTATCTCCACACACACACTCTCCCCTCAATTACTAATCGCTTGCTCTGGGCACTTCCATTACATGAGCTTTGCCACTTAGCACAGCTCTTTGTGAGCCTGTTCAACTCACTGAGCTGGCAAGAAGATGAAAAAATAATGGGGGGGTGGGGGAATGGGGGTGTTGGAGGAAGTAATTTTCCTGGGACTCTTTTCCTGCAGGCTTAGCAAATTGAACCAACTCAGCAAGGGATCTGGCAAACTCTAAATCTGGTGCAAGGGTAAGGAGGTGGGCTGTAAGGAGCAGGATGGGATCATATAGCATAGGGTCAAGGAGCAAAAGAAAGGAAGGCAGCATAGCAGAGGAGGGAGGGGAGTGGGAGTACTATCTTGGTGGAAGCTTAAATGTAGTCTCAGACTGTATTCATACCCTCTGCTGCCCTGTTTGTCACTGGGGGCTGTACATAACTTGCAGGGTTAGTGCCTCAGTAAGTGAGTTCCTCCAAGTCAATGTAGGGTTCAATGGAATAAAATGACTTAAGAACACATATATATTTAAAATAAATTACCCTTATAGAATTGCTGACCTGAACAATTTGAAGCCAGGTTTTCAGCTAGCACATAAACCACTGTTTTGCACTTTTAAGATCAGAAGAGACCATGTTTTTCCCTGTATTTAAATGCTAGTTATGTTTACTACAGCATCAACAGTGTTCCCTTGCTTCTAATAAAGGAGAAGTAGCAAGCTTCAGGTAAAAGGAAAATACCATAGCTGTGTAAAAATCAGATCTTTGCCAGCATCCTGTGGAGGAGAGTTCTTTTTCAACAATCTTTTCAGAATCGTTTGATTATCGAGCAGCGTGTGTAGCTGTTGACAAAAGCTGTTCTTGAGCAAAGGGCCATGACTTTTTTGAGGAATAAAAGAGGCACCACTTCCTGTCATAGTATATGCCCTTGAGTTTTTTATGCTCTTAGAAGTATGAATTTATGAAGATAAATCCTTAGCCAGTGTAAAGGTACATGGCTCCAGTGAGCTCAGACAAAGCAGACTTGTGATATTTTATCCTTGGGTAAAATTATGTGTTGTGGCTGAGCCAATTGCATTGTTCTTTATCGCTGAAAAGAGCATTTCTGCTCCCAGTCCACAGGCCTACTCCCTTCCTTGTGCTGCCTCCGGTGCCTGTTACTCTCTGCTGAGCCACTTCAGCTGGCTAGAACTGAAAAAAAAAAAAAAAACAACTTAGCTGTAGAGTGTAACTTTACCCTGGGCTGGAAGTGTTTCCTCCATAACTGAGGTCGTGGCGTTGGTGTGAAATACCTCTCTCAACTGAGGAAAAAACCCTAATTGCATTAATTTGGAAAAAAAACACCAACACAAACCCCAGTGGTGCTCGCAGTCTAAAGCCAACCCAATGCACAGTCAGAGATGTGGAACCAGTATAGAAATGAATATGTCAGAAAATAGCAGTCTGGTTTAATTCTGTAACATTAGTTCAGAATCACTTTAAAGACACAGTTGCTTTTGTATTTTATTAGGCATCTGGGAATTTAGTTTCCTAAAAGATTGCTGGTGATGTTGAGTTTTGGGGAAGAAGTAGTCTAATTTAATATGTAAGTATTCTTGCATAGACAGTTTCTTTAATATCAAAGCTCTGTATGGCTTCAACATGAAGACTTATATAAGATCTAAACTTAAAATAGTTCACTCGATGTCTTTGTCTTATTTAGTAAGGATTAAAGAAGATTCTTCCATTTATGTACGGTAGAACTGTGTAATGAGAGCTGATGATATAGTCAATAGAAAGTAATTTCATTTCTGCTACATCAAGTTTGAAATTTATGGAGCTTCTGTCAGTTTGATTCAAGCTTATCTCCTCCTCTAAATAAGGCTTCTTACGTATTGGAAGTGGAAACCAAGAACTGGGATCTGTTGATTATTTCCTAATGATTGTTTAAAATTGTTACCTGAATGAGTTATTGTTATTACATTAATCAGGCTAGAATTTAAAAAAAAAACCAAACAACAATAACAAAAAACCAAACACTCCCTGCCCCCAAACTCTAGTGGAAATTAGGAGAATTTGACCCCATGTAAAATTTAAAATTCCATAAAATTACAGGATATCTGGATGTTTTGTTGTAACTGTGATACAATGAGTCTTTCACTACATGTGGGTAAACCCTAAAGAATGTGTCTAGCTTTGCCATTCATTTTGAACAAAAAATCACAAATTAGAAGTTTCCTTCAACAAAAGAAATTAGTAAGTAGCTCCTGCTGGCGCAAGACTTGTAGCACTTTCTGCTTGACTGCTAAGCCATATAGAAAGTTTTCTAGAAGCAGTTTACAGTTTCACCATTGGACTTATTACGTAAAATAACTAATAATTTAATGGAACTAAAAAAGTATTTCTGGGTTAATAACTGGATGATGGGTAATGTGTACTGTCTGCTCTCTTTTTAGGAACTGAGAAAGCAAATTGAAAGGTCAGCTGCTGTGGATAGCAGACTTAGAATGCATGACGCTTCAAGGGTGGGCGTTCAGGTTAGTAGTACAAATACCCAATCATACCGTATCACCTACAGGTGATGATACAGAATAATCAGTATAGTTCTTTTGGATAACTGATGCATTGTTGAGAGGGTAAATCATCCACTGTGTGGGGCTTTTTCACCTCCTGATAATCAGACTTCCCCAAAATCAGTATGTACTTGGTGGAGAAAGAATTTAAGTTTTGCAGCAAAGTACAGGAGGCTATATTTCTTCCTCTAAAGAAAGTATCGGAAAGGGCAGTGTAGTCTCTTTCAATTCACTAATATTCTTTCTAGCTGTTGCAACCATTATGTTAGTGACAGTCATTCTGTGGAAAAAAGATTTGATAATGATCTAATTTACCTCTCAGACTTGAAAAATAACATCTTTGTCTGCAAAAGGATCCTGTCCTATGTGCTGTGTGTACATGCACATATGTGCATATACTCATGTGATTTGAAGCTGCACGTAGTCAGATTTTAAGTGCATTAATTTACATTTGACTTGTGAAAGTGTGAAGTAGATACCATCTTTTTTCTGACAAAATCTCAGTTCATCCTGGTCCGGTACTCTTTCTTTGATAAAAATGCTACTACTCTTCAGACCATCACAAAAGACATTCTCTTAGACTCTACAGCAGATAATCAGAGGAATGAAACTCACACAGTCCAGTAGCCTCTGCTGTATGTGTGAAAAGGTTAATTCACAAAGGCTTTAGATTTAAAGTGTTAGCTGCTAGAACAAGCCTCCAGGCCTTGAAGTAAGAGTTTGATCTAATGATTGAGTGGTCCCAGTTTCGAGATGCTTTTCTCCATCTTGTTGCAGACTTCTTCAGTTTCTGCTAGAGCCCTTTATTATTAGAGATGGGCCTGAAGGTTACAGTTCAGGCTGCCCGCCTGCTCTGAGGACTAATAGGCAGAGGTGGTTCGGCTGGAAGCTTAGCCTGCTTCCTGCTCTTGGCAGTTAGCTCAGATGCCAACCCTTGTTTGCTGGTGGAGAATCTTTTGCTGCCCGTTGACATGAAAGAATTCAGCCAGAACTCGCTGGAAGTGATAATAAATCAGATTTATCAGCAAGACTTCCCTCTGTCAGCAGATATCCAGAGCGCTTTTCCAGCATCACTGTTTTTCAGCTTTCAGCAACCATGCGAGCACCAGTTAACTTCAAAATTGTTTCCAATCTTGAGCCCAAGGTTTTAGCTTTTATTGCGTCCCTTAGCAGCAGCCTACTCAGAAACCTTCACAGAAAAATCTAACCCTCTTCTCCAAAAAGGCTTGTAATTTCCTGCCAACTCACAGAACTATCGAGGCTCAGAGGGGAAATGGTTGAGTTTTTTACACTGTTAATTATGCAAATTAGGATCCACAAAACTTTATTTGGACTCTGCTCATTCATAAAAGACCCAAGTTATCTGATTTATTTTAACTGTTAAAAACCTACTATAAGCTGCCGGGGCTTTCAGCATCACTTTCATGGCCTGTTGGCTGGCCTCAGCAAAACGAATAGAATGACAATGGAAAAGCATATAATCTCTTGCAGCTGGAATCATGCTACCACTACCGAGCCTCATCCCTGGAGCGCAGCTATTACAGTATTTCTAGAAATGCAAGTAAAACCGTGTGCTGGTAGGACTAACTGGAATTACTAAGCTAAGAGGAAGTTGGTTCTGCTGTGCCAAAGATTTTCAGTCTTTGGTCTCAGGAACCTTAGAGAGCTATAGTAACTTTGGTAAACCATATCGTTTGTGGTTCCTGGTGCTGATGGTCTGTGGTTCAGGAAGCTGTTCTCTGCCATGAGAAGTGACCTGGTTGTCTCTAGACTATGCACAGCTCTGCACCTCCACTGGAAAAAGAGTGAGGAAGAGGCACTGAAACAAGCTGAAAAGGTTTGAGAATTGCTGCAATAAGCACTTGCAACATTTTTCATTTCTCCACTGTCTTTGGAGGTTATTACTTACACACACAACTGCAGCATTCCTCCCTTGCTGCTATTTTGTAAAATCTACCTTTACAAAGTGTGTTTTCTGCTTGGAGCTCTCAACACAGCAGAGCGTGGCAATGAGCTCCAAGTGGAGATTCTGCAAGAAGAATCATTATGAGTTGGCACCTGCAATATTTTCTATGTCAATTCAGTGAAATAACTACTTTAAGTGGAGAAATCAATCATTAACGAGCTACATTAAAAATGTCAGGTTAGTACTGGACAAATACATTGTAATGCTCTTGCTTATCTTTTTTATTGTTTCAATAATGTGTGTAATTTTCTGTTGGACTGGAAATATATGTGGAGTTTAATGGTGTAGGCAGTCTTGATTTCATGACAGTATAAGCCACTGTTTTTATTACATTTAATGGCTTCATAAATTAACTGATTAAATTGTTCAGTAGATTTAGACTTGGTATATAAAGTAGCCTATTCTAACCGGAAATTTAATTGAATGTGTATCAGTTGTCCTTCATATCTTTCACATAAGAACTTAATGTTATTTGGTACCTACTTTTTTCCAAGTAAAATGAGCATAATTAAGAAATTTTTAATTAGCTGAAGCATATTTTTGGTTTCATTTTGTTTTAATTCCTCACAGAATTGTCTTTATTATCTGTTAAGGGAATTGCTCCCAAACCATTAGCATTTATCATATTGGAAAACCCATTTTAATTGTACAAACTCTGAAGGTAGACGTACACAAGTAGAGTGTCTGCTGAGTTAATACAGTGTTACATACAGAAACTTTGGCTTGTCTAGTAACTACAGAAGGTATTGTGAGTCAACAGTGGTGTCCTTTATGGGTAGTGTTAGACAGTCTGAGTTTTAATGGATGTCTGAAAATGAGAGAGTAATAAATGAAAATAGCTTGAAACCACAATTGTTCTTGAAACCGAGTTCTACTTTGATCCAATGTTCAAATCGCTTTCTTCCATGAAAATTCCTAAAAAAGTTTTTGTAGGCATAAGCAGAAGGTGGCATCCAGGCTGCACCAAAGGATAACCAGAGCCTATTTGCTAAGAATGGGTGTTGTCAGAGGAGTTGGTTGCCTTTAAGAAAATCCGTCTTTTGTGTTTTGTAGTACTGCTGTAATACTTTCATCTTTGGAATTTAAATTGCCGTCTTTGCTGAACCAAAATAATGTTTTGTTTCTCTTACTTCTGTTGTAATCAAAGGCAACTTGTATGTTCTTAGTCCTTCATCTTCTATTCAGGCACAGGCTTGCTGGCCATGGCTTATGCAGATACGGGTCTTCAGATCCAAAAAAGCAGCTCCGTAGTCGGTTCTGTTATTTAAGTTACTTGGTACTGTCTGCCGTGATTCACATATCCTCACTGCAAAGTTCATTCAAAGTTACTTATTTATTGCCTTTAACCCTCCAACTGCCTCTGAACAGACATCTGCCTCCAGCAGTTGGCAGTGCTTTCAGTCGAACAGACCTGGCTCAGCTGGAGGGCAGCATCCTGGCCAGAGCTCAAATCTCTGCTTTCACCTGGGTCAGTCCTGTCCTTATCTGTCATAGGAATCCTGGTCAGGGGACTTACTGGATGGTTGTTCACTGTGAGGGTCTCCCTTTATCGAGCTTGTCACAGCACAGTGAGGGAGGATGAAGGTGTAGCTCAGCACCCAGAATCCCACAATATTCTAAAAACTCCAGTGCCGCTAAGCAGTGTGGCTTGCCCGCTTCCAGACCAAACTAAGTGAGATGTCAGAGGAGCTTGCAGGCAAAGGCCTGGAAGTCTAGCGGCTTTGTTATAAAAACTGTCCTTCAGGGGAGACTGACTGGTTTGAAACAGATATAACATTACTATTTTGCAACTGGACTTAATAGTCTTGGGGAACTTCACAGCACCATCTGCATTTGAATGAATAAAATAAGTTTCTGTTATAGCTGTGAGCTCTGATGCGAACTGATTTTTCAAGGGGCTAGTGGCCAGCTTGCATTTTTAATGCTCTTACAAATGGTAATGCCTGCATGCTAGAGAAGTATGACAGAAATCCAAAAATTTTAAGGTTTTTTCATTATTCTTCAGTTTAAAGTTGTTTATGGGGGGTGGTATTTAAATGTCTTTTACATGGGCAATGTTTTTCTGAAAAGAAAACAGATGAAAATTTTATGTAGGTAAAAAACAGTAGCATGAAATCTTGTATATATAATGAGGTACAGAAAAATACATCTATTATCCCTTAGATTATATGAAACAGTATTAATTATTTTAATTAACTAGTTAGTTAACCTCTTCCAGTTGGAAGGTGCTGTAGAAATTCAAACTGTTTATCGGTAGTTGTTTTGGTACGTGAGTGAGTATTTCCTACAAGGCTAATTACTTCAAAAGATATATTTAATTAAAAGAAACAACTGTGCAATTTGTCAGTATAGATTCTTCTTACTGCCAGTCGTTAATGAAGAGCTCCTACTTCAGCAAAGTACTGCAGTGCTGAAAGATTCATTGCAAATATGTAACTTAGCAGTACAGTTACAATTCTCCTGAAAGACAGTTGCAGAAATTTAAAATAGCACTTCTCCAAAGTTCTGATAATGAAAGAATGAACAGACTTCCCACAAAGAGTTGGCAAGTTTCTTGCAAGTATCCTTGCAAGTGAGAGCTCCTTCAGTAAAAAAAAAAAAGCCTAAGTTTGCCAAGTAGATGAGTTAAGAGGCATTACCTTGCCAGCAATTTTTCAGATGTGTAAGTTAAGCAGGAAATAGATGAATATTAACTCGGTATTTACTGAACTGATTTCTTTCTTTTCTTTGGCTCCTTAAGGCCACAACTTGCAAAGTTTAGCACAATAAATTGAGATGCATGAAAGCATTGGCTGGGAATGGTGCTCACTGGAGTACGTGTCATGTTTTAAGAGAGGAGGCTTTTGCTCCTACTAAACACAATGGGGAATGTGCAGGTTTAGGCCAAAAATAATATTCTACACTCTAAGGTTTGTGATATTTTCATTTCACTTGTGTATTTTTCGTCACTGGTTGGCTAATGTTACAGTTCATCTAAATAACATGTAACATTCCCTTTTCTTCCAGAGCAGTAATATAAGCTAAAAAAAAAAATAAAAAATTTAGCGTGTAGCTATTGTTGTTTATTGGAAGTGAATGAAGTACACAAAAGGGAAGCTGTAGACCAAGACACACCATTTAATAGCTGAATGGGGATTCAAAGAAGCACAGGTGTTTGAAGATTAATTTCCTCCAGTAGAAGGAAATAAAAAAGGAAGAAAATTAGTGAAGGATACCTAACCTTGTCTTCAATACAAAATTAGAGCAAATATAGGGATTCTTTTTAGGATGTTTGTAGCAATATTTCATCAGGAGAAAGCTCGAATGGGGAGATAGGAACTATTAAAACCTAAAGTCATGACTCAATTTCCATGATTATACTAAAGCAAATGAAATTGTCAAATGTAATTACCTTTAAATTTTGAACATAAGAATGATTTTGCATGAAAAGAACAGTGTAATGTCTTTTCTTTATGTATAATTAACACAATTAGAAGAACTAGGGAGGCAGAGGTACATGGAGTTTAAGAGTGAAGATAGCAGAGAAAAATACCAAATGAGATATCTGAGAGACTCATGGAAAAAACATACTCACCTCAGAGTAACCATTTTGGATATTGTGAAGATTAGACAATATCTCATGTGGCTTTAAGAGAAGGTACCTATCTGCGATACCATTTCATGAAAGCATAAATCATCATCTCTAAAGGTTCGCTGTCCTTTGATATACTGCTAAAATGTTTTTGAGGGTAAATTTTCAAATGGTGATACTGACCTTAGAATCTTAAGTTTCAAGGAGCTTTGTGGCCTCTAACACGTCTTATCCTTTCATGAAACTGAGGAAGCTAGCCCATAGAAGACAGTAAGGGTCAGAAATTACTCTCTCACTTGTCACAGAGAATTATCATTAGAGAGTTGTCAAAATCTCAGTTATTCCTGGAGTTCTGTGTAATAATGGTAGCCAAAACTCTGAGTAAAGGAATAAAGAATAAATAGGTAATTGAAGATAAATTCCTTGCCTCAAGCTAAATTTTTCTGAAAGAATCCTACGCTTTACTGTGAACTTTAGCTTTTCCTTCTGCCCCTCAAAAATCTCACGTACTGTTAAAGCTGCCTAATTGGGCTAGCCTGAGATCAGTTGCTTATCCAGGCCAGCCACTTTTTCATATTTAAATCTTCTTTTTTCTATGTGTTCTATCTTATCATTGCTTTTTATGTGTGATTTTATGTAGATTACAGTAATTATAGAGAAATATTGAACCAGATCTCCTACAGGTTGGAGATATGAGGTCTTGAAAACACCTACTTCTGATGTGTTTCTCAGCAGGATCCATTTCATTATTATGAAATTATCGCAAGAAACCAGAGCTTTTTGCCTATGACTGCAGACAATAATGTGATGAACGCTCTGATAAAAGAGCAGTAGAGAGCTAAGTCTGGTAAAGTGAAATATGCAGCTGTGAAAAGCAAAAGTTGTGGCACAGTAAATAGGATAATGTCTCTGAGCTTTCAATATCTTCAGTTAGAAGAATAACTTGCTCTGTGACAAATATAGAACGAAGTGAAGAATCAGATTAAACCCAAGAACATCAGAGTGTTTGGGGTGCCAAAAGGTGCACAGGGAGATAATTCATTTTTGGATTGCTTGATTTGAAAGAAACTTCATCTTCATATCAGAAACTTTGCTTTATGTAATGAAAAATCACACCATTTTCAGAGCAGACCAAATAGGAAGGAGACGCAGGTGCTGTTTAGTCTGAGATATAACAGATATGGAAGGGACATTTAGATTGATGAGAAAGCAAAACAAGCTTTTATCCAAGAAGAGATTTTTTTCCTTATCTAGTTTTCAAGCCTCCAGTCACACGTGAAGGGTTCATTTTGATTTCTGCATTAAAAACAAAAAGACAGACAGACATGTAGTGGTAGAATAAGTAATAGAGAGGAGAATTTGTGGTCTTCCTTCATGTGCATTTTCATTGTATATAAGCTCAGGTGGAGATGAACCAAACTATACTTGCATCTAGATTCTTGCCCTGAGCAAAGCCACTTCATATTTCTGGAGAGGTAGCATAAAGCAAAAAAGCTGCTGGGTTGAACTCCAAGCACAGTTTTGGGGTTTTTTTCAACTAATAAAACACCAAAGGCAATGTTGGTACTAGTTACATTTTCTTTGGAAACTGAAGGTGGGATTTCTTTTGTTTGGTTGGTTGGTTTTTCAGGTCCTAATAGCACTGTGTCAGAAGGGATTTTTCTTCAAAATTCATACTTCATGTTTGCCTTTAATCTGATGTCGGTAGTGTTCTTTCATTTGCTCTTCATCCATGTAATAGGCTATTTAATAGTTAAGGATTTACCTGTTGCAGTTTTCCCCTATAAAATGCTGTAAATCCTGTGGTGGCAGAATCTGATTCCAAATAACTGTCTTGATTTTTGAAACAACAAAAAGCAGATTTTTGAAAGAACAAATGAACTTTTCATGTATAGCAGTATTATTAGTTGTTTTATCAGCAAAACATTTACTTTTGCACCAGTCGTCCAAACAATTTGTTTATAATTTGACATTTAAAAGCTTGGCAGTCCTTTTGTCTTCAATAAGGCTACGTCTTTTTCTTATCACCCATTTCTTTGCTATTTGGAGGTTTAATATTTTAAAGGCAAGAATAAGGAGTAGGAATTGTTATTGATATCCAGTAGTTTCTATGCTTCCATGAGGAAAAAAGGGTATTGTGGTTAAATGTTAATAATACAAATGTTTATGCATATATATAATTTTTCTCCCCTGAATAGTCTTCCTTGGCAGTTTTTTCCTTAGTAAAGCAACTCATCTATGTGACTATTTGGAAGTTTGAAGGTCTAAGACTTGCATGACCAAGTCTGCTTAATCCGATTCCAGTTAGACTGATAAAGTATGGATTGAATTCATCACTGCTCTTTGTGAAATGAAGCAAACTTTTTCAGCTGTTTGGTCATTCAAGAACATTTAGCATTGGGGTTTGTGTTCAACTACCATACCTCAGACTTCCAGCTTTGATTCCTAGTTTAGGACTTAAGTCTCCCATGACTCATATGGGTGCAAAAGGGGGGTGGGGAAGAGAGAGTATGATGAAAGGAATATGTGGAGGTACAAGAGGACAGTTCTATGTATTAGAAGAGAATAGGTCTCCAGAGAGCGATTCAGTGCACCTAAATTAGGCTGTCACATCTCTTACAAGGCTATTCTCACTTTCAAACACACTTTTTTCATCTGCTGTCTTTCATGTCCTTTTCAGCCTACAGTCCTCCTCTGCTCAAACTGTGGACTTTTCAGAGAATAAGAGTGGAGTTGTTCTAGCTGGTGGGTTTTGTCTTTGGAGCATCCTGAAATATCATTTCACAAATATTTTGCCTCATGCAAGTCTATTTTAGAAGAGTGCAGACTCTTCAAGCCTCTTTCTAGTGGTGCTTCTGGCAGGAGAACTGGTAAAAACTTATGGAAGCTCAGGTGCCATTGTCTGCATCTCCTACTAGTAACAAATGGGGACTAGAGAGCATTTCATTACATGTGAAACTGTTACTAAATTACTAATCTAGTATATTATTTAATTAATTGGAAAATGTATGTATGTTGTCAGTGACACAGTGTGTTATATATGTGTGTGAGTGTATAAATATACAGATGTATGCATGCATATGTGTATAAAGCCACTGATAAATGCAAAGCTAGATTTCATTTCTTGTGGTAATACCAGACTGTTAGTCCTCACTCACTCTTCAAATAAATGATGTTTATTTATATGTGCTATCTAAGTATCAAGTACAAGAAGTCCAGTCTGTGTATTGTCCCTGCAGAAATACTTCCTTCTAGTGAATTCTCCCAAAGCTTCCTAATTTATTTTCCTCATCTGTCTCAGGTTATATTAATGCCATGCGGGTACTTAAAATCTAGCTTGGCAGTTCAGAGTCTGAATGTACGTCTTTACTGCTAACTCAAGTCCATGTAGACATTTCCAAGCTTAGCTGTACATCAGCTAGCTCAGGCACTGATAGGAGGGCTGCTGGTGCACCACAGGACTCGGTATGGTCTGTGAAAACTCTTCCAGGACCTCAGGGAAATATGGGCAGGTAGTCCATGTATTGTGATTATACGTTGCTCTAATTAAAAGCTAATTCAGGATGACCTCAGTATATGCTCCCTAATATTCAAATATAACGGAAAAAGCAAGGATGCAAAAATAACATTTTTTTTGTATCTCACCAAACTGCAAATGACTGTGATCTTAGGGACTATGTAGCAGGCAAGCATTATGGTGGAAATGAAAGAGAAAAGGAAAGGTAGTAAATCCAATACTGTGTACCACACTTTTCCCCAGGTATTTAGGGAAAAGAGAGAAGTAGTGCCAAAAAAAATTTGGAGTTCAAGGCATAGGCTTTTAATGGCCTCAAATACTATTTTAAAAATGCAGCCAAACACCTGATTTGATTTTTATGTACGCAACATTTATTCATTTGTCTGTATGGAAAACAGAGTAGTCATATTTTGCTTAAAGAATACAATGCCCCATAAATGACTGTGTGAGCATCTCATGCACTGTTTCCCAATGAATAGGTTTTCAGCTGAATTAAGTCTAATTTCACGTCATCTTTTCCCCTCTCAAAACAAAAATAACAGGCACTTTCCTGCCTAGTTCTTTTGTAAACTGGATTGTACTTTTGACAACTCTCCAGTTTGGTGGCTTTTTGGCAATGGAGCAGACTATCACTGTGATCTTCAGGCTGAACATAATGGTCATATCTTGTGATTCAGAAGTTGACGGTCCCATGTAGCAGTTTAGAGTGAATCTGGGCATTTGAATTTGAATTCATGTTAACACTTGAACCTTCTCATTATTAAGTCCAGCGCTTTGCTTTATTTTAATTATGCAAATTGAATGTTGGGAGTTATAAAGAAATAAGAAAAAGCAAACCAGAGAAGATTATTCCGTGATGGTATAAATCCATGCTGTGTCTGCTTCTTGAACTTTGTATGCAGTTCCGGTCCCTTTATTTCATAGAAATAATATATGTTTGAAAAATATTCAGAGGTGGATTGCAGAGATGATCAGACATATGGAACAGCTCTTAACCCACATGAATAAGTACACCATCACGCTTCAGCCTGGAAAAAGAGGCCGAGGGAAGACCACGAGTAGCATAGAGAGGGGAGTGAAAAGGCAATGAGCATTCTTTGGTTCTTCCTCTACAAGAGCTTAAAGGGCCACAAATGAGACTAGTAGGTAAAGTGGTTCCTCACAGGCCAAATAATGAAGGTTTATTTTCAGAAAATGATGAATTTATGGAAGAGAACTTGGGGAACAAGGCTATCAAGTACAAATGCCAATTAAGTCCGTGATGTAATTTGCTCAAGTCTAGAAAAAATTGAAAGAAATATCACTGCATGCCAGCCATCATCTTAATATTCTTCACCAAGTGTTCATTGCTAGTACTTGCTGGAGACCTTGGATCTAGTTGGTAGGGCTGTTCTTGCCCTTTTTCAATGGAAAGCACTGTAGAACGTTATTAAGGACAGGACCAAAAGGAAGTAGACTTATCTAGATACAGAATTTATAAACCTGGTTATCACATTTTTATCTAAACCTGTTTAAATGGAAAAAAAGAACTGGAGTCCCCAACTGGTTGTTGTCCTTTACATCTTAAAGATTTTAAGTCAAATTTCTTAGAATTTGAAGAGGTCAGGATTTCAGTAGTGTAAGAGTTTCAATGGTCAGAGAGGTGGGGGTTCCTTCTGTCTAATAAGATGTGTGAGCTGTTTCTTAACCTGTTGTTTTAGACTTCATCTAGTAAACCAGAATGAATTCTCCCGATTTCCATTTGTAGGCACTTTGCAGTTTGTGTCTTGAATGTCTCCATCAGTCTTTTATCCATCCCTGCTACTATATTTTAACATATATCTGTTAAGGTTTTGATGTATGTTTTGGTCTAACTATGTATTTGTTAAAAGGTGACCTTTTGATTTGATTGTTTGGCTGACTTCAGTGCTAATAAGCTGAAGGATGAGGTGTCTAATGAATCCTGTGTATAGAAATAATGATAGATGACTTATTTGGAATTCTACAGACACAGCATGGCCAAGCATGCTGAGGAGACCCTGGAACTGAACCAATCTTACAGTGGGAAGCTTTATTGATTACACAGAGACAGGGCACATTTTAATCATTTTTACAACACTGTACTGCCTAAGGTACTAAAATCCATTAAATGAGGATTATAAACTTTGTTTTAAACTGGATCCTAAATTGTTTCTTGATGTACAGTCAACAGCAACTCTGAGATCAATCACAGTTACTAAGGCGTATTAAAATCAACTTGTTTAATTTTAATGCTCATACGCCTGACCCTCTGTGAGGCAGCTAAATTGCTTTTCTCCCAGACAGGAGTTTCATTTCACTTCGCGGTAGATTTTTGCCTTGTACGCTAACCAGCATTTTGCTTTCCTTTCTCCCTCCTTCCTCCTGGCCCAGGATTCTCATTTCTCTTCAGATAATTTTCTCTCTTTTTTGCCTTCTATCTTCATTAGCAGAAGCTGCAGCCTTGCCAATGAGTCAACTTTAATAAAGTAGGTGGATAGTTTGAATTATTAGTTGATGTAAAGTTACAGACCTGGAGCTCTTTTCAGGAGTCTCTGTTAACCTGTGCTACATGAGTGATTATGTTTGTGGGCTCCTAATCAGACCATAAAAACTGCTGGCTCTATTGATGGGTGTATTGTGAACAGGTACATTTATTTTAAACTTGTATTATATTTTCTGTTTAGCTGCATGCATTTTAGCATCCTGTGCTCTGTTTTTTCTTAGGGGAATTCTTCAAATCTATTTAGTAATTTTATTCCTGCTTTTGCATCTTGTGTCATCCTGTGTTTTGATGGTGAAAGATCCCTGTTCAGTTTGTATCACTTTATTTCCTTCCTCCAGTATCTGAAGTTAATCATAGAGTTTAGTATCAGAAAAGGGGCAGTAACACACCTGAGTCTTAATCTCACACATAAGGTATTAAATGTTACTGTTGCCCTAATCTTATTTGGACAGCTTTGGATAGAATGGACTTATAAATACCTACTTGTTGCCCAGCATGGACACAATGAGATGCTGCTCTATTCTGAAGAGTATTGGGTGCTTTCAAATTGCCAGGCAATTTTGAGGATTTCCTGTGTCCTTCAAGAGGCAGTTGAAGCCTCTATTTCTGGTCAATACTTTTAGGCTGATAGTAAATGCAGGGGAATAAGAATAAAATTACTGTCTTTCATTTATTGAAAGGTCACACTTTTTTGAAAGAGAACAGGTAGAGGCAAGAGACAGGTGAACAAAACCAGAATACTGGATCTTTTTTGGAAAAAGAGCAATGGTTCCAGCACACCAGTTTTACAGCTACTGAATTTGTATAAGGCATTACAGTAATGGCATGTTAAGGCAATAAGTGGAAGAGATTAGGATGATTTGGACATGTTATCTGTGATTCTTGATGCAAAGGGAGTCAGTGGTATGGGAGAGAAGATGCATGTCTTTGAAAATTTAACACAATATGAAGAAGTAGAATAAGTAATTCTTTTACAGTAGAAAAAGAAATGAAAACCTAAGTGGTATGTAAAATAATGTAAAATTATCAAGCACAATTATAGAAGTACACAGCACCAAGTAATTCTGTATCTATACATTTTACTATAACTGTTACCCTAATGATAGCCTTAGACCCTTTAGGTTTTAGAGCACTCTGTGGATTTTCCCATAGTTTCACTCCTATTAAAGAATGTTTTTTTTTTCATATGGATGATTCGCATAATTTCATGAGTTTAGTTCAGATGTGACTTGCCTGTTTCTGCTTTATTTCTCTTTTTTCATGTACATTCTGTGCTACTTTTGCAGCAGATTTTAAAATGCAAGCTGCCATCTTCCAGCAGGTGTGGGGGGCAGAAGGACAGCATACACTGCTGTCTTGCTGTGGTAATGGAAAGCTTGATAAAGCAGGGAGCTCTTCAGAACTCACTTTTCTTTTTTTCTTGGCTACATATAAGAATTTGCACTGACTTTGGATTTTGGGGATTTTCTAAGCCAATAAGAAATGTTGGAAATAGGAAAAGCATTCTATAAATACAGCTATCGCGCAGATGTCTCGAGAGATCTTCTGGAGGCCACAGTCCAGTGAGCTTCAGTTATTTATATATAGCCCAACCTTTGCAGCTGGCTTGCCTCCTCCTTAAGGGTTGTATGAAAGCAGACAAAGCCCAAAGTCCTGTCCTGTGGCCTTCTGTCTTTTCTTCAAAAGCTTGGTAAAGCCACACTTGACGGTTATATGTTTCTGTGCTGAACTCTTAGAGATGCATGTCACTTAGCAGTGCTGAGTATGCCTTAATTTATCATCTCTTCACTTGGTATGCCTGCTGAACACTTTCTTCTACCACGTGTCTTCAAATACAAAGAGGGTTTGGAAAATTCAACAAGAGCTTAAAGGAGAATATACCATTTGCCGAGATTGTTCTGTGAGGGTTTATCGGCTTTGGGATGCACTCCCTCGTTGATCTTAAGTAGCTTGAATTTGTTAATATGTTTTTGGAATAAACAAACAGCTATCTCGGTGTGACTTTGTTCTTAATTATCTGGAAGGGCAAAATTTTAAAATAGAGGTCTATTGAGGTGAACTTACCCTCTAAATAAAGCACAAATTCTCTTCTTTCAAAAAGGCCTGACAAATTACTAGTTTTATTTAGGTAGATCTCTCCACAGAACTGCCAGATAGTAAAACAAATACATGATTTAACTGTTTTCCTCTGACTGGGCCAAATTCAGGAAAAGATGTTTTGCTGTAAGAAGGGGGCGAGATTTGCTTCTATGTGCATATAATCTGGGAGAGTCATTATTATGAATAATGGGCCATCTGAATCGGAAGAGCCCCATGGCTCACATATATCAACCAACTACCATGGTGATGGACATTGTATAATAATCTCACTAAAATAGAACTCTAGGATATTCTCCCTAGTTTTTATTATAAGTCCCAGGCAAACACTCCCAGAAATGAATCCTCTAGGCAATGTTAAATGTAACTCAACCTTGACTTGCAGGAATTTGTCTTCGGAATGGAAAAATTGTTTGTCTCCATGTCCAATTAATTCTTGACTTTCATTTGAAACTGCCAGCAAGTTTGCCAACCCAGTTTTGATGGGTTTTACTTATGTGATATAAATCCTTGTTGGCTGAGAATTAGTCTCATATATATTGGAAGGTGATTTTTTTTATTCACCGGCAACCTGGATCAAAATGTACACAAGAGACCTGAAAATGAAAGAATCTGTCTCACCTCATGAGCCACAGAGCCAATCACTCTCTTTGAATAGCTTTCGACCCAGCATATCCTATACAGGCAGCAGATAAACCAATGAAACATAGATTATTAACAGCAAACAAAATAGATATATTATCATCTTCCTGCCTAAAACCCCTGTTAGAAAATAAGTTTCCTGAATTCCTCGGACTTACTTTATGTGAGGGAAAGTTTTCATTTTCTGTACTTGCAAGATCTCTCGATTTATTCCCAAAATGAGAAACAGTAACGACTGTAATGTTGTTGATCAAACACTTAAGACATATTGCAGTGTTTGAAGTTATTGCAAGTTTCCTTTGCAAATTCGGCTTGGATTCATTCCAACATTTGGAATAGGCCTGTGTTTTTTTGCTGTTATCAATTTTAATGTTACGCTCCAATAAAGATTTCCCACTCATAATCTTTCTTTTACCACAGAGGAAGACAGCAACGCTGTCATTCTGACTCTCAGTACGTGGACATCAATCCTAGCTAGATTATTTTGCCCTTGTCTGAAACTCATGCTGAGTTCCCAACTGTCTGATGATTTAGTCAAGCATATCATAACCAGGGTTCTTGTGAGCTTGAACCTCCTGGTTCAGTTGGTGCTTTGGCAACTTGCTGATCTTCTACAGCAGCCTGGGGGATTTGCTTTGATAAAGTGCCTGGGAAAGGTTATATATGTCCAGCAAGAATAAACAGTGATTCAAGCAGTTACCTTTTCTTAGAGATATTATTATTAAAAAAAAAAAAAAAATTTAATGACCTGCACTCTTCAAAACCACTGTTACATTCTTGCAGTATGTTTACACTCTTCAAGCTAAAACATAGATTTGTGTGCGTTCTGACTCAGTATATATACCCTGATGTGATGTGCCACTGTCCACCAGGAGAAACCTGAGTGTTAACACTGTGGAATAAATCAGGACCAAATCCATGAAAGTTCCTGGAAATCAGTGTTGTTAGGAATGCAGTTAAGGATATATTTGAGTAAAAAACTGATTTCGTGCTTTGTTTACTGATAAAACAGTCTCTATTAACAGCTTGTCTTCCTATTTTATTGCTTCCAAATCATGTTTTACCAAAAAAGCTGTAGAGTAGAAAGTGTACATCAAAAAAGTGTGAGATCCAGACAAAAATTATGCTGACTTCATACTCTTTCTTGAACTTAATTTGTATTTCTGTATCCTCTTGTTATTTAATCTGCTTAAGAGAAGGTGAATGTGGAAGAAAGAGTAGTCTAATTTAGTATATAGCAAACTTAAAATTTATGTGCATAATTCTAGATGTCACAAGCTTCTGAAGAATGAAGCTGGACAAGTACAGCTAGCTGACTTTTTCTGCAAATATGCAAGTATCTGAATTGTGTATAATCATATAATGTATTATGTTCCCACAATGCATAAAATACCTTAGAATGATAAAAATAATTTGTAGTTTGAGTCCCAATTAAAATCAGCAATTGTAGCATGAAAATAAAGAAATTTTTAAATTAAAGCTTTTAAAATCTTCAATTGATAGAAACAAATGAAAAATAAAAGTTAAGCAGTGGAAATGCTAAAATGCAGATTTGGTTTTAATTCTAAATCAGTAACTTAATTTTTTACCAATAGCAGATATGAAGTCTGCCCTGAATATAACAGAGCTGAATTTCCAAGAATCAGTTCTTCAGAAAAGGATCTGGGAGTTAGAGCATTCGCAAAGAATGAAGGCAGAGTATTATCAAGAAAGCAGTTGTTGTATTGGGATTTATCTGGTAGGCAGTACCCCTCATAAAAGGCATGCAATAATCCCTTTGCTTTACTCAGCATTGGTAGGATCTCATCTGGAGTACCTGTGCAAAGTCAGGACACTGCAAGAAAAAGATCTGTGCAAACTGAAGAGAATCCACAGGAGACCAAAAAGAACATTTAGAGCGCTCCAAAATAGGCCTTCTAGGGAAAGACTTTTGGAGCTACTTTGCATAGAAAAGAGAAGAAAAAAGAGTGATATATGAAAGGTAGCTTCAACATGGCAAAGAAGAAATTATTGTCCATGGATAAGAAAAGAACCAATAAACTTAAAATGTGTTGAGGTTGATCTTAAACATCAGGAAAAACGTCTAATGGTAAGGTTAATTAAACACTGGAACAAGGGTGAGTTTAAACAAAAACAAAATAAGTAATTGTATAAGCAGGAGTAAAATCATAGAAAGAGCAGACCTATTCCCTCAATCAACTCTTTGGCCAGAATAACAGGGGCCCATAACTGAAGGATGTATACCCGGCCCCTCTTCATGACTTTCCCTCCTCCACCCCTTGCTTTTAGAGGAATGGTTTTGTGAGCAGGAGACTGCCCAGGTAGTGGAAAGGGTGGGGGGGAGGACCTGGAGCTTTTCCTCTAGCTCCCTGCTCTTGGCTGCAGCGCCTTCTTCAGGCATGCAGTGATGGCCTCTGAACAGCTGTCACAGATCTGAACATCATGGCCCCAAGGAGAAGAGCAGACCAAGTTTGGGACGACTTTTTTGTCAAATCCTGAAAAGTCTCAGCAAAATTAAAGTTTGCTGAAAATAGAGGGAGATGCGTGAGCAAGTCCTAATAAGAACTGACCAAGGCAGGAGTGTGGGGAGCCTCCATCACTGGAGTTCCTTAAGAACGGGTTTGACAGTCATTTTAGAGCTGTCACTGACCATGTCCTGGGGCAGAGAGATGGTTTATGTGGCCTCTTAATGTGCCTTCTGTTAGTCCTTTGTCATCTGCTTCTGCAGTGAGAACTCTTTTAGAAAGGGTCTGATTCCAACAGCTTCTGTTGGGAACTTCTTGTGGGTGAAATGGCAGTATAAAAAAACATCCAGAGAAGGAAGCTGATTAGCTAATTTAGAATATTTTTTTAAGCTATTCAATACCTCTCTCAGTATGTTCCTGTAAAGAGTTTTACAAAGATGAGGCTTTTTTATATTTTTATAAATTCTCTGTTAGAATATTTCTAGGTTAAATACATATGTGGAGTATTTGAGGAGTGCCATTAGAGTTCCCAGGACTGTTCCTACATCCTCAGGTTACCTTGAAAATTAATTTTCCTCTCTCTGCATTGATCTTCCATAGGTTTCCTAAAGGATGGGACAGCCTTCCCCCCACATAGGTTTTCACAGCCACATTATGAGTTGGCATAATCCCAGTAAAGCTAGTAGAATCACACAACTAGAGAACTTGTGGTTAAACAGATAGTACCAAGTATGTAAGATACTGGATTGTTTACTGAGATGCTCCCCAGTAGTTGATACTGGGCTGATAAGATTTGTTTTACACAGAGAGCTGTATGGGTAGTTAGTGAAGAACTGAAACAGATGATTACTGAAAATAATTGATTTTCAAACTACAGTTCTTTCCCAATTAAAATTATCCTAAGGCACTCAAAAGCTATAATTTAAAGTTGTAATAGAAATCCAAGCAAGTCCTCACTTGCAGTGATTTTTTAGATACAATAACCATTTTGAGTCATGCGAGCAGTAAAAACTCCCTCCTTTTTATTGTAAATTATTTAACCTTACACTTTTTTTTTAAAAATTGGGTTAAAATTGATTTGGTTTGGTTTTCAAATGTGTTCCAACCAGGAAATTTGAGGCCATTTTTCATACTGGGGAAATAATGGATAAAAACCCCCACTCTGGTGTAATCAGCTGAGACTTTACCATTGGCTTTGATGACACCAAATCTTACCCCCTGCCCTAAAACAGGTTTCACTAGAGAACAACGGAAACAATGTCAGCCATGGTAATGTGAAATACCTTACTTTCATGATCTTGCTGTGGGCTACTGGTCTGGTCACTTTAGTTCCAGAGTGTTTTTTACAGACCTGCTTTGTCTGTAGAGATGAGAGAAGCCAGTAATTCCAATGAAGAATTTTAATGCTTATGGCATAGGGATTATCTCTTAAAACAAAGCTGTTACGCAGCAGCAATATCCATAATAGACATGTGCTGGGAAAATAAGGGGGAAATTTAACCCAGGCTCTCTTACCCTCTGTAGCCCTTCTGCTTTTGATCCACATAGGATCGTTCCAGTTCAGTTTTAAGACTTCTGTTCACTCATTAGTCTTCTCCTTTTTCCAACCTTGCCTCTGATTTGGTGCAAAATTTTATATAGGCTTATTTTTGTGAAATGGAATTTGTAAAGAGTTGTGGTTATTTTGACATGAGAACTTGCAAGAGAAAAGATGATACACTTGAGATAATGCTTATGTGAAGTAACATACAGTAATAGTTATTGTCAGTTCAAGGAAAGGTAGATATCTTTGCTGGCATTTATTTTATTTCCAATTCAGGTTTGTCTGACTCACTTCAACAATAGAAATAATATTTGTTTGTGACAGAAATAAGTTCTTGTCCAAGAAGTTTCCCACCCCAACCCTTGCTTGTGAGCTCTATTAATGGAGTAACTTCAGTATCATTATATCTGCTCAGTGCTTTGACTTTGCCAGAAAATATTGATCTGTAGCATGATCTGTCCAAGGGCAACAGCATCATTAATTGCTAAGTGATCTGCAAAACAATTAGAGACCTCTTGGCTGTTGTACAAATAGATGAGTGGAGCTGTCTACCTAATCAGGTCCAGTTGTATCTATCTATGGACCCAACTGTGTTGTTCAGAAACGTCTTCAACTTCTGTCACTTTCCTGCTTCCCACAATAACATATGCCATGCTCTGCTCTGTGGGCCTCCTGCTCAAAAGCCTTTGAGGAGAATTTTCTGGAGGGGGCAGGATGTGCAGAGTTTTTAAGGAATTTTTTATCCCATATCTACATTCTCAGATTTGTTTTTTGAGAGACAAGCAGGAGTAAACTAAAGATTATAAGCATACAAGAAGCTGTAATTCACATTTGCATTAACGGCATGAAGGCAGGACAAATATATTCAAAATTAACTCAGAGCCTGGATGCAGTGAATTTAGCACTGAAGCAAATGAATAGGTTTGATGATTTTCTAGGCTGTGTTGTTCAGCATCTAGTGCAGTGGGAGTTGGGCCTTAAATTGGGTCTCTGAGGACTAAATGGTGAATGGTGAGACTGCATTTATCGGTGTCATATTTCTATATGAAGCAAACCAATTAGGAAGAAAATACAATTAGTATCAGTCCCCTTGAAGTTAGATGGCACAAATGTTGCAGAAGTATCCTCTGCTTAAAATGCTTGTATTGAGCTCCAGGTGATTATTGGAAAAAACAGAGCAGCGACGGTCAGGTGTATTCTGTCAGACAAGTAACAGGGAACTAAATTTGTGACATGGCGGAGTGGCTCTGGTAAGATGTGTTTCTATGAATGCATTCATGTTTTCCTAACTATTCTTGTTGTATGTTTCCAGAGTCTTTGAAGGATTTAGTCTATAGTTTGGGGGAGGGTGAGTAAACTGTATTTCTTCAAGACAAATTGTATTTTTAGTAGTATCTTACAGTGTTTAAAAAGTAAACATAAGCACTGCATGCCACACATTGATGCTGTTTGTGTGTGATACTTAGTTTAGTGCCTCCGGACAATTCGCTATTGAGGATTAGATGCTAACTTTTGACTTTCTTCACATTCTTTGTTTACATAGGTCAGTGTTTTAAAGCTCTTTTTTTTGGTATCTGGCGATGAGATTTTTTGGCAAAATTGCTGTGGTGGTCACTCTGTCATTCCAACTAGAATTTGAAGTTGCTTTTGGTTTAAATGATATACAGATTTTAAGACTTTTTCCTCTATACGGTATTGGTTTAGCACAAACCAATGAGAAATATACCCAGTGGGTAACTTCCAGTATTCTTATTGCTATCTCTGGCCTAATTTTAGTGAGTAGACTTCTACAGAAAAGCTGTTATTTCTTTTAATACAGGCCTTGCTACATACAGTACAAGGGCCAGAAGATCAGCACAAGCAGAAAAGCTCATACTTGAGAACAGAAGTGTGTAGGCTGCTTCTTTATATGTGATTTAGCACCTGCTTCTTTTAAGGCGTGGTTAATCTTTCTAAATTAGCAGCAGATTCACTGGCCATCCTTCCAGTCCCTCAGAAGGAAAAGGGATGAGGGAGTCCCTGCAGTGAGTGATTGATTGAGTGCAATCCCTATTATCCCGTGTCTCGGGGCAGAGCACCGTGAAAGAGCCAAGAGGATTTATGTGGTAGATAGAAGGGTTGGAGGGAGAAAGTGATCCTTTTAAGACAACCAGAAAAGCAACCTGCTTTTTTTCCTTTAAGGAGCAGTTCCTTAAAAAAATTGAACTTTTCTATAAAGGCAGCTGTGTGGTTTCTGTTCTTATTTTGTCTTTTAAGCATCAGTATTCTACACGTGGATACAAGCAATACTATTTTTACAAAAAAGATCCCTATTTCAGTAGAATGGTTTTGTGATGCTTTCATTGACATCACATCAGGGTGTTAGGTGGTGCAACAGAATAATAAACTGGCTTTCCCTTTCTGCAGACAGGTGTTCAGATACACTGTAGATCACAGGTAAAAATGAGTCTGGCAGTCCTGTCCCTACTGCTCTGTTTTATAGCCCAAAAAGGGGAAGAAGAACATGAAAAATACTCAATTCTTGGCAAGCTCCCAATTTGATTTTCATCCATATGTTCTGCAGCCCTCCATTCAAATAAAAACAAACACAAATCATAATGCAGGTCACAAGAAAGGTAACAGAAAGTCTGAAGCAATAGCCTAAAGAGTGACGATCGAATTTTCTAACAGCACAGCACTGCAAAGGGTAGGTGTTTATAGCAGGGGAGATTTGGTCTTTATTCATACATGATTTTAGTTTCCACAGTTACTAGGATGCTTAGGATCAGAGAAGACTCCCACAACTCAGCTATGCTTTTCCTAGCACTCCTCTTGTGTTACTGGCAGTTGGATTCTGGAGCTGCAACACTGCTATTTCACTTCAGTAAGCAAAAAGCTTTCTTGGGAAACTGGCATTGTACTGACTTAGTTATACATAACAGAAGAATTTTGCTGGAGTATAAGGTGTAAGAATGAAGGATTTGGGCCTATAAATGTTTTATACAATGAAAACAGTTTCCTCTTTTCCTGAAGAAAATGTTTCAATTTTTTCTGAAAAATCTGCAAGTAGTTATGGTCAGAATCTTACAGTCAGAATATTACAATTGAGGTGAGCCATGATAGTGCTGCGTTAGGGATTCCCTGTAGGTCAGGCTCTGTATCCAGCCTGTACCTCATGCAATGCACCGTAAATAATCTCTCTCCCTTCTGTCTAGCAAAAGTATCGTGGGTGTCTGTCCCTATAGTCCAGAGCAACGTTTGCTCTTGAGAGCCCAACCCAGAAATGCAAGAGGGTTTCTGTAAAGCTCTGTGTCGTCACATCTTAGTTTAAAAAATCAGCCTTTCGTGAAAAACAGAAAACTACATGTTTTCAGTAAAAACTAACCATTCTTCCACACAAAAGCCTGTGTGCTCTTCCCAGGGCACATTCTTCCCAGCAAACAAAGTGAAAGACTCAACCTTTGAGCTTTTCTTCTGGACTTTGCAGTGACTTGCCTGTCACTGGTTCGGTCAGAAAGGGCTAGTTTCTGCCACCCTTATACTGATGCTCGGTGGTTTTTTCCTGTTTAAGTAAGTCTATGGTAGTCAGCTGGGCTGTCTGTAGATTACAGTGGTACTTATTCAGAAGCTGGGAAATTAAAACTCCGTAGTGTATCATGCAGTCATGCTTAAACTGAACATTAAGCAGTGCCTCTGAAGCTGTCTAAGACCATTTAGAGTTGTGTGCAGCAACATTTAGTAAACAAAATGAATTGTACTGCCTTTGTGTGTTACTAGCCAACAAAGCTGAAAGAAGAACTTGATTAAAAGCAGAATTACTTGATCAGTTAAAGAATTTTGCATCTGTGGACAGATGCATCTGGAAGAAGGGCATAGGAAGAGAAGAACAAGAGTTCCAACTTTGAGCAAGAGTTTTGACTTAAATGTACATACTGGACTCAAATACCAAAGTAAAAAAATGCATGTAGTTGTAATCTTTTTTCAGGATGGCTCCTTTTAATTCAGCTGCATGTTGTTCTGCTTAAGGTAGAACCTGAATCATTTGACACAGAAAAAGTCCTTCCTTTCCATCCCTTTACTTTGTTTACCAGCTCCCTGCTCCAAATAAGTCCTTTGATCAGACAAGCGTCATCCTCCTCTTCATTTCTATTTGCTAAACTGAATTAATAGCAGCTAAAAGTATATTTTTTTCTCAAAGAAGATATTGTTAGCTCTTTCCCTGCTGTCACCTTAAACATTTACCCGATCAGCCAAACACACAAATTGCAAGCAGTTCCCTGTGTTTTTTCAGTACCTAATCCCCAGCTGTTCCATGTCTACCAGCTGCTGAAACAACAAGCATTCATCATCAAGATGTCCATAATTCAGTCAGACTTTATCAGTAAAATATCAGTACATTAGCTTTGAAAAGTGTTGGTAATTTAGAGAAATACTAAAATTAAATCATGTTCGAAGTAAAATAAATAAGGTTGGCTATTGCAACGATAATTCATTTCTGTATTAAATGCTGCAGCACCTTCCTTTGGACTGCTAAAGATTTTCTGTTTTGCCTTACCAGAGGAGAGCCCATGTCCAAGAAAAAACTGTCATTCAGGTTCTGAAGATTACTGTAGGGTCTGTGCCAGGGCAAGGGCTGCCCTTGCCTTCCAGTGCGCTTAGGCCAGGATAGTCCTTGAGACCTATAGGACCTCGCAAGAGTAATCCCTTGCTTTTGGTAGGAGAATTGATCACAGAATACTAAGAAGTGTTTTCCCCATGGTTGTTACTATTGTCCGGTGGAGAGTAAATGTATGTTGCCAGCCCGTGCATTTTTTTAAAAACAGAAAACTTGTGGATTATAAAAAGCAAAACAAACAAACAAAAACCCCTCTGCTTGTGTTTTTTCTCCACAATGTTGCTTTTTTTGTTTGTTTGTTTTCTAGTTGCATGACGATGCCATATTATTTAATGAATGTATATTTTCCTGTAGAAGGGTTACAAGACTGGGGTGGATACAAGAATTAAATGAAATGGAGTCTTTTGAATTTTAAGAAAAAAAGAAAACTCTGCCAATATAAATTCTTTTTAAAAATCTCAAACTTTTGCATCTCTCTTACACAGATACTTTTTTTTTAAACATTTGAAAAATATATTGTGTAAAAAAATCTTTCCTCAAAACTTTGACATTTCTGAGTTCCAACCACAATCTCATAAATTTTAGGCTTCTGTGTAGGGTTTATAGTGCAGCACTTGGATGCCATATTATAAATTAAATTTAAAAATTAGATTTAATTTAAAAATTAATATTTTCAATTAAAACTCTATTGAAATATCCATTTCTGTAATACCACCTACAGTATTTGTGCATTCAGACTTCTGTTTACAAATGAAAGACAACTACTATGAATAACAAAAAAGTCTAATGATAGGCAGTTTTAGCTTTTCATTGTCCTGTCCTGTACTTATTTACTCAGGAAAAAATTCTGCTGGTGGAGAGTGCTTATAATCTCTCATCTGAGGAAGATTCATAGTAACTTTTGTAGTCTTTGGAACAAAATGTCTGTCCTATACCGAAGTTTACCTGAGTCAAGTAGTTAAAAGTCAATCAAGTACTTCAGACTGATCCTTTTCTTTCCCCACACTCATCCACTTTAATCAAGAAGCCTACTATAAATTTGAGAGTCGAGCATCAGATTTTAAATTTCTTTTACTTCTCAAACCTGTTGTGTGAAAAAAAATTTCTAAAAACTTAAACTGTTTAGCCATTGCAAACATACATTGGAAATGCTGGCCAGAGCAGTAGTGTATCATTAATGTTGGCTACTTCTGCTTTCAGGTTTTCTTGTAAACATATTTAATCTGCTAATATAAATATAGAAGGAAAAGACAGTATGTTCTAGCATCCATTCTGACTGCAACATCAAGCTTTAGGCAAAAGTGTGCTGTTTCCAAGGCCCAGTGTAGCTGTTGTTATTGCAGAGGAATTGAGGACTGAATTGTGAGAATTTCAGGTCACGTATGGAAATGTAAGTCCTTCTGCCATTCGTTTAGAGTAAATCCAGAGTGGTTCCAATGGGATTGTGCTACATTTATTCTTTGCGTGGCGAAGTATCTGCAGCACATTAGGCACTGTGGAAAGGCAGATTTACATTTAGAAATCTGAGAGTATTAAAATTCTGTATCCAGATCTAACTTCAAAATAGTCTCACTTTAGCTAATTTGCTAAGAGAAAAACAGTTTCTGGAAGTTCCGTATCACAAAATAGCACTATCATATTTATAGTCAGCATTTCCAAAAATAAGACATTCAGCAGCATCTTCACAGGCAGGTAAGAAAAGCCTATTCCTGTTTACATGATTCTGGTAATGAACCATGAAGGAAGGTGCTTTGAAGCCATCTGTCAAGTAGCTTACTGGTTTGGGTAATTGAAAGTGATTTAATACATCTTAGAAAAGAAAGGTCGAATCATGTGCTGTAATTCTTAACCTAGTGGCTTCCTGTACAGAATTGGGAGGCAGCAGTTTCTTGAGGACAATAAGGAAAGATAGATGCACTCTGTGTATGTCCAAGAAGTGCAAATGGAGCTCCTGCCCTGTGGTACTAATTGAATGTATTAACAAACACAAATCTTTGCTAGCAAAGAATTTAAAGGTTAATTTCTTTACAGCATTTGCTGTCTCCTGCAAACAGATGTTCATTCTCTAGTAACTGCAAGGCTTTAATACACATTTTTTGTAAAAGTGAATTTCACCCAGATTAATTTCACTTTGTGAAAAAGTTTTCTTTTCCCCCTCTTCCTATCTGTTGACGATAACTGTATTCATTGAAAGCTTAGCATATCCAAACTTGACTACATCATGCGTGAAGTTGGTATCATTTTCCACTACCATATAATGTATTTTCATTTTCACTGTGTAGACTAGAGCTTCTCCCAGTCCTTGCAGACCTCTAGAGATTATAATTGTGACAAGTGGAAATATGTCCCTGCCTGGGAGATGCAGTTATATCAGCCATCCCAGGAAAGAAAGGATGATTTAACTGCCAGTAAAGACGTCAGACAAGTCCAATGAGGTGCAGGATTGTTAGCAAGGGAGCTGGGTATCATACCTACCCATCAATGGACTAGTAACCCTGACCTGCCTCTGTGTGTGAGGTTACACAACAGAGGGAAAATAAGTATCTCCAAATTGTTCTATCTCGGTCTAAGTAATCATCCTAGGAAAACAAAATAATCCACATTTTTAGGAGATTTCCTTCTTCCCTAGCCAGAGTAACAGAGAGTAAGACGACTGGTAAAATCAACCCAGTATGGGATAAGATTCTATGAAGCTTTCGTTATTTTTTTTTTTCCCAAACAAAGACTGACTGTGCAACTTTTCATCTTCAGTATAGTCTGTCCTGTAGCTGGCTCTCTTGTACTAATTTAGATGACCCTGCCAGTGTACAACACTAAACACGGGGATTTCAGAGGGAAGCCTAAGTGTGCTTGTTCCCATGCTTACCAACACTGTGAACAATCTTTATAAAATACAGAAAGGAAACTAATTACTATTTCTGTTTTGTTCCTGAAAGTCTTTACAGTGTAGAGCTTTCTTCTGTTTCCCCAGTGAAAGAAGTTTGTATAAGGAAGAATCTCAATGCTCTCTCATTTTTGAGAGAGCAGAAATTGGCTATTGTAGGTTAGTGCTATTATTCTTCCCATCGTTACTAATGTTCAGGACCTTCTTGAACTCAGGCTTGAGCATATATGCTTAAAAAGGGAGCAGAAATGTGTAGCAAGGACAGCTTGCCTTTCTGGTTCTAACTTCATAATTTCATTCCTGGGAAAACATGGACAACACATATAATTTACCTGCCAGCACCTGCCACAAAAAAGGCTCATGTTGGGGGGTTGACTACAATAGCCCAAATCTCACGTTGAAGAAGTTAACCAAAGTTAAGAAGACTTAACCAAAGCAGTGCTGGTGGTAATGCCATCTAGATTGCGATGTAAAGAGAGATGTATTGCTGGAGTATTAGAAGACAGTGAAAGGGAAGCTTGGCCCTTTCAGCCCTCCCATCCTGTATTGCCTTGTTCTCTGAAAATCCATCAGGGACCCAAACGGAGAATTATAGACAGAATGGATCATCTCTACATTACTTCATCTACCTTGTTAGGTCTAATTGCCAGCATAAAAATCTTCGTCCACTGAATTTCTAATGCCCATTCCTCTTTTCTTTACAAGTTACTCTGCGTGTGGCATTAGCAGATGAAGTTTGGACCAAACCAGTCTTGTCCTCCTCTCATTACAACACAGGGATCCTGACATTTTGTGGGCTTTCATCCACTTTCCAACTTTTGAGCTCATAACTGGGATAAACCTGCTGGAATCCATTTAGTTTCCATCTTTAAAAAAGTAGATGGTACTTTTCTACCTAAGAAGATTAGGGTGAAAAATAAACATCCATCAAAGATTGTGGGTCTTCTAGGCACTATGAAAGATCAGTGCCACCAAAGTAGCTGATTTCCTAAGTCAGTTTACTGATTTCATGATTAAATTAAGCCTGAAAGATTTGTCAAGTTTTTCCTTTATAACTGCCTTTATGAAATGGCTGTCCCATTCCACTCTGTTTTCTAGAAGCACATTACTTGACCTCAGCCTGGTGATTTTATCAATGGTACCCTTTTGGGGGAAGGTGAAAAGCTGGAGTGACTTTCTGTGTCACCATTCCTCCATGGAATTTCTCCCCTATCATTTAATCCTTAACATCCAGATCATGCCACAATTAACCAGAGTACATGTAATTAGCATATATCTAAGTGTACATAAGCACTAAAGCGTATGTGGCTCCTGGTTTTTCTTTTCCTTAACATAATTTGTACTTCAAAAGAAAAGACTTGGTGCTTCTTTACGTAGGACAAAAAAAAGAACAATTTAAACCAGCTAAAACATCTTTGTTTCTTCCATCTTTTTGCAGAAAACAGCTGAACAGTTTAAAACTAACTTTAAAAATTATATCTAAGACAACTTATATGCCAAGCTTCAGCCAGAAATACTTTTTGCAGCCAAAGTATCAAACCCTCTGAAAAAGCATTTATAATGGAATTGCTGATGCAACCTTTATTATAGGGATATGAATAGCTATAATGAAGGCTTCAGCTGATGTTCTGGCAAGCCTACTGCTAAAAATTATTCTGAATTTATCTGGCATTCAGAAAATGCTTGAAGTGGCCAAAATGTTTACACCGTCATTATCATTTTGACAATATCTTTTTTATCCCAAAGGAAGTCAGTGATGAACAAATTCAAGCCGCGTGTAAGACGTGTGCATATTTAGCATCTGTTACGCATTCTTTTGGCAGCATTGTTTTATGTGAGAAAACCAGGGCCGAGGGCTCAACCACCAACTTAGAAGCAGTTGTGTTGAATCAAACATTATTGCCTATTGTGTCATTTTAAAGTATATGAGTGAACTGCATTATGTTTTTCCTGATGATTTGATTTTGGTTTATAATCAGGAAACTCCTGGCATTGATCAAGGGTGTTAAATTCAGAGTGGTAGTATTTTCGAGTTCCATGTCTTTCCTTTGGTTCTTTCATACCATTCCTTTGCACAGTTTTGAAATACCATTCACTCTTTTATTTTCAGAAAAGTCATACAAAGCTTTGTTAATCATGGGCTAATTACAGATATGGCATTTTCCTGTGAGTGCACAACTTTAGACTCCCAGAGCAGATCCAGGTATATACCTGGTGATAGAAATTAATGGTTGGCTTTTAGTGCATCATAGCATAGGATGTATGTGTGCAATTGCATCTTGTAGGAGCCTCATCTCTTTTATCAGCTTTCTTTTTTCTACTAGTATATTTTCAGACATTAGAATAGTGCCACTTCCTCTACTTCTGACGGTTTGGCTACTTGTGAGATTGCACTGATTAATCAAGTTTGGGTGCTAAATTGATTTTATTAAACTCCTGTTCAGGGAGCCATCAAGTGAATTAAACCTGTCCTGTATTGGCTGCTCTTAAGTTGAGAAGGACTTGACTTATACTACATCAATATAAATCAAATTTTAAATTATTTAAATGGGTGTACAGAAGTGTTTGCACCAGTATAATGAAATAAATTTTAAAACACAGTTTAGACAAGTTGAATATGATGTAGTTTAGGCTTCTGGCTGCATTTTCTAAGGATTTAAATGTTGATGGCACTAGAACCAGAATGTCTTTACAAAAAACCTTCCATGTGAAATTTCTTAAAAGATACATATTTTTTAAGAAACAGGAGTTTTCCCTCATAGAATTTGCATACAGCAAATGCTAGAATTTATATTGCAAAATTTCTGCACCATTTTAGAAATGTCAAAAGAAAGAAGTGGCATAGCATCATTTTGAAAGAATTTAGAAATGAAATGAATGTTTTTGTTAAGTGTCAACTGCAAATGCTGTTTTGTGTCGCTTGTCACTGAAAAATATAATTCTGTAAAATTTGTGAATTCTTCATCTCCCTTTTTACTTTCAAAAATCTGGAAAAGGAAATTGAGAATGAACCAATTATCACTTCAGTTGGAAGGCTTTAAATTGGATTTGATTTGGGGAGCTTTGCTACCAACTAAATATGCTGATATACTGGTTTTAACAAAACCTCTGTCTCAGTGCAGCTGGGACATTAGCCCAGGAGGGGGGAGTCTCTTGTTTATTTTCTGCTTGTCATCAGATTCAAAGCAGAAGATTTTTTTTATACCAAACCATTCTGAATGAGATGGAAAGATATTTGAAGTTTGTGTTGCGCAATGCCTGTGTTGAAGGAGAAATCTTGGTACATCTTCACACCGTCGTGAATTAAAAAGCCTAATGTTTCGATCAGGAAAAAAACTGTTGTCATGAAAGCGTTTGAAAAGTTTGACTCTAGAAATGAAGAATAAAAGTACATTCTGAAATGAGGGCAGTTGCTCTGAAATGGAGTTCCTCTTTGTTGCTGTATTCTGGCCCGCAAGTCCTATTTAGCTCTGGAGTTTTCTTCAGTTGTGCAGATTGCACTTATTCAACACCAATTGCTTGATTTACTGGGTTACTACTGCCATTTTCATTCTTATCACCATTTTGCTTCCTTCCCTCCCCAAGCAGTTGGATGTCTTTGCTCTGAAGTTTATGACTATACATGAGAAAACTGGAAATTACCAGCTGCATTGTGTAATCCTAATCTTTTCTTCAGGGGCACACATTGCTTAGAGAAGGAATCTCTTGTATTGAACAACAATAAAAAACAAAAATTGGCTCTTAATGATGGTACTTGGCACAGTTACAGCTCATTGCAAGCTTAACTGATAGTGGGTCCTTTCTCAGTGTGAGATTTAATTTTCTTTTAGGTAGCTAGCTGTGCTTGGTGTCAGTACGTATAAACCGCCTTGTCAGCAGTTGGTTGCACGCTGAGATGGGAAAGTGCCCCATGGGAAGGAAGAAGAAAACCACTTCTTAGCATCCTATCAGCTATAGGACTCTGTGCAGCACTGTCATCATGTCAAGGCTGAGCTCATACGTTATGGATATTGAGCTACGGGATATCTTATAATTTGAAGCAAAGAAGCTGAGGTACACTGGGAGAGTGGGAGAGGTAATACTAAGCACTGTCATATTAATAAGCCACCAAAACTACATGGGATTAGTTAAAACACCTGTGACACAACCCAACCCATAAAATAGCTGAAAGCAAACCCGCATCTGTCTGCTTTCCATATATATATATATATGTATGTATATATATATTGAGTGATTGACTACAGTACAGTACAGATTTCCATGAAATTCAATGGAGAACAGAAAAATTATATGAGAGAACTGTAGGTCAAAGCAGAAGCCACTTGAAGAAGCTTTTTCTTACAAAAAATATATGATGATTTATTTAGTGTGTGACAGTGTAAGCCTGTTACAAGCTTGGAATTAAACAAGCCAAAAAAAAAAAAAAAAAAAAGGAGTGACCAGAAGAAAACAAAAGGGTTGTATTGAGGCTATCAGCTAGAGCAAATGCTCAATTTGTAATCCTTGGGTACTCAGCATCTCTCAGGATCATGTACTTTGAAACTACTTGAACACATCCAAAATCATGTATGCATTTTTTTCAAGGGATCATAAGGTGATAGGTAATAGTTATCTTCATTGGTCCAACATTTTCAAACTTGGTATTTGGAATAAAAGTTCAACTTGAGGTCTATAAATATATCTCATGGAAACTATATGTTCTCAATTTATGAGAGAGTTGTGAATTTCTGGTTTTTATTAACTAGCCTTTTCTGCTCCTAAAATTCTGTCCTTTGGAAATGTCCTGGTTTCGGCTGGGATAGAGTTAATTTTCTTTCTAGTAGCTGGTACAGTGTTATGTCTTGGATTCAGTATGAGAAGAATGTTGATAACACACTGATGTTTTCAGTTGTTGCTCAGTAGTGTTTAGACCAAGTCAAGGATTTTTCAGCTTCTCATGCCCAGCCAGTGAGAAAGCTGGAGGGGCACAAGAAGTTGGGAGGGGACACAGCCAGGGCAGCTGACCCAAACTGGCCAAAGGGATATTCCATACCATAGGATGTCATGCCTAGTATATAAGCTGGGGGAGTTGGTCTGGGGGAATCGCTGCTCGGGAACTAACAGGGCATCAGTCAGCGAGTGGTGAGCAACTGCATTGTGCACCACTTGTTTTGCATATTCCAATCCTTTTATTATTATTTTCATTTTATTATTGTTATTATTATCATTATTAGTTTCTTCCTTTCTGTTCTATTAAATCGTTCTCATCTCAACCCACAAGTTTTACCTTTCTCCTTCTGATTCTCTCCCCCCTTCCACTGGGTGGGGGGGAAGCAAGAGAGCGGCTGTGTGGTGCTTAGTTGCTGGTTGGGGTTAAACCGCGACAGAAAACAACCTAGAACCCTAAAGGACTCCAGATATCTCAGAAAATGCAATAGCTTGTTCAACACTATGTGTAGTTTATATTAACAAATAGTAGATAAAACTTTCAACTTTTTTCATATAGTAACAGGAGGACCTACAGTTTTGTGGTTTTTGGTTGGGTTTTTTTTTTTGGTGCTTCTATGAGCTAGCTAGAAGAGCATTTTTACCTTTTTGGAGGCAGGCCTCCTCTGCAGAAACTTCTAAAAATAGCCAGCCAGTATGTCATAGACTTCTAGCATTCAGTCCTTTCCAGGTCAGTTTTTAACCTTTTCCTGGAAGCCAAAGAAAAAATCTTCCACTCTCTCTGCTACTGCTGACATATGTGGAAACTGTAGGAATGGTCCTTCTGCTGATGACATTGCGATACATAAACATACCCAGGTAATCTGTGCACAATTCCATGAAACTACCAGCTGGCAACCAAACAGAAGTGAGAATTTAGCAGGTAATAAATGGAAAATCAGCACATACTATCGTTGATCAAAGATTACTGTGGGTGTTACAGAACAGCCACAAGTATAATAATGTAAGGGGGGTGTGTGTGGTGGTCAGAAGCAAAGCTTTCCAATTGAGACAATTGACTCAGGCTTCCGATACTGCAGGGCATGATAAGTAATAAAGCTGTTATATTTGTTGGCTCAAGACATACATGGTGCTGGGAACGAGCAGGTAGTCAATGGGAAGGAGGTTGTCTGATTATCTTGCCCTGGTGCACCAGGGCAGGTGGAAAGCTGTGGGGAGCGAGCGATGTTGCTCAGGGCAGCTCAGCACACGTTGAGGTGGGAAAATCTCCAGAAATACAGGAAAGGCCAGGCAAGGAAGGAGCTTGTGGCAGAGTTGGACTGGGAGACTTCTAAAAGAAGTAGGGGGCTTTGAGGGGCAAACACAAGATCAGGCTTCAGAAATGATGGTAAGAACAAGACTTCCCTGGAAATTCAGGTGGAATTGTCCTGAGGGTGTTCAGGCTGCGAAGTCATTAGAAGTCACTGGCTAGAAGAGAGCCCAGAAGGTCTGCCATTTTATTAGAAGAGTTCCCTTCTAAAATGAGAATTCTGTCTCCCAGTAAAAGGTATCCTTAGAGACTGGAAGCTTTTGGTGTCTTTGGCATGTTTTCAAAGGAAACAGTCCTATTTCAAAAACAGGGTTTCTGTTACGAGATTTTCAAAAAGAGTATTGTGTGCTCTAGATACTCTGTATACATAGCAGGCAAGTTCTGCATTTTCACAGAAGCACTAACGACTTCATTAAGAAGTCACAAAGATCCATTTTCACATTTGGTGCAAGTTAATTCAGAACCATGGTTACTTCAGAACTTTTTTTGAAGGTTTCATTTCAATGGCTGGTCCTTGACCAACCTCCTAGTTGGTGTTTATTAAGACTACTTCTTGTGTTGTGTGTGTTATTCTGTGATGTAAATTCTAAATTAAGTAATCCCAAATAGAATATTCCTCAAGAGGACAACTAGAAGGAAAAGCAAGGCAATTTTTCTCTTGTTTTAAAAGTTTTCACCAAAATAAATATTTAGTCATGTGAAAAAAAAAACAAAACAAAACAAAATGTGAATTTGAATCAGATTAGTAAATGGTCCCTTTGAAATAAAGCTGAAAATAAATTTCAAAACTTGTTTTAAAAGTGTTTCATTTGTTTTAATTTGGAAAAAAACTACAGACTAAGCAAAGCTTTGGTTGACCAGAGACAATTTCAGTTTTTTTTGCCGTGAGAAAGTAAAAAAGCTTTGCTTCAACTGACCTGAAATGATCTTCATTTTTAGTGGTGGAGGGTGCAGTTATTTACACAATGCAGCCTGTCACTCAGTTGAATTGACAAAGATCACAAGTTCTGACAATTTCTGAGTTGATTCTAGTCTTCTATCAACTTTGTAGTTAATATATATTGACAGCAAGCACACTTGGATACACTGGTAATTGGGAGTCTTATGAATACTTAACAACATTGTTTCATTTGAAGTATGTTTTCTATATTGGTATTCTGATTAGCATCTCATAGCAGAGGGGAGAAAAGAAAAAAAAAAAAAAAAAGCCTGCTTAAGCTCCTAAGCCTGAACTGAAAAGATAGCACTGGCAAGAATAAATTGGAGTGTTATATCTTGTGTCTTAAAACTCCAGAGTAATCATGTAGTAGGGTCAACCCAGGAATGCCTGCTGAACAGTGAAACCACATACCCCATACATATCAAGGTGCAGGACTTTCTGCAACACTTCATAACTAACTTCAGACTATTAATACGAAACGCTACGAGACCAGCGGTATTTTCCCTCTGGGGAAAAAAGAGAGGTTTAATACTTTGTTTCTGGTAGATCCACTTTGATTCAATCTCCTTTGAACTAAATCTTTTGCATTTGAGAAAAATCTTTTACAAGAATCCATTTCACATTACTTTGTGTAACTGTCTTATTAAACCAGCAGTACTTCTTTCTACAATAGTTTTTCTACAAATTTATTCTCTTTAACAAGTTTTAAAAATTATTGGAATTGAATTGATTTTTCAAAAAGCTTTGCAAGGATGAAATATTCCTCTAATATACCTTCTATCATATGATTCACAGCAGTGGAATTACCCAGGTGTAATTTAGGGCAAAATTGAGCCCTCAGAGAGCAGGTGGACTTAAGCCTAACTTTAGAAATGATAGATGCATTCAACCAGCTATAGCTGTAGTTCATTATATCATCTGAAATGTGTTTTAGTCACATAAAGTATTTAATTTAAATGATTCTCGTACTTGTGATAGACAGAAGCAGGGAGGATGGCCTCAAATATTAACAGTTCCATTATTCTTTAAGCTGCCAGTCATTAGCTAACTTCTCCCTTGTTAATAATAATGCTTGCACGATTCTGTTCTGAGTAATGGATTGAAGATTTTCACCACCAGCAGGCAGGTCAGTGGGCAATTGTAATTTAAAAAGCACGTTATTAAAACTATATTTAGGGAGCAATAAGAACAGTTTAAATGGAGCTCAGGATGCTTTATTAGGCAAAGGTTGTTGACAGACAGTAGCAGAACTTGATCACTACTACATGCCTGAAGCTTTGAGATCGTAGACTTTATAAAAATAATGTTTAACGTTTGGGTTTTCTAAAGAGTTGTGCAAAGACAAAGACATAAGAATGTAATACTACTTTTTATTTTCTTTTTTACCAGTGTCCTTTCACTGAAAGGAATACTGCTAGCATGCCGACTGAGAGAAGGTATCAGGAGTCTTGCAGGAAGAGCTTCCCAAGAGAGGCAAATCCAGGGGTGCAAAGTATGACTGTTAGGTAAGTGAAATTTGAATTTATTTGCAAACACGTGCATGGTATAGTTGCAGAGGCAATCTCTTCTTTCAAGAATTCCATACCAAAGTTTTTGCCTGCCTGCCAGGGGAAAACTGTCTCAAAAATTGATTTTAACTAGAGACCGAAGTACAGAGCCAGTTCTACTGATTCCCTTACAAGTGCCCTTTACTCTGAACCTGGTAAACAAAGCCTCATGTGTTCATCCTCAAAAGGTGGAATCCTGCTAGGATAATAGGGGCTTCAGACTGTTTATTGGAAGATCAAGGTTTCTGGGAAATGTACTGCCTTCTGATGGAGTAAGGCAGACTGGAAAGTAAGAATATATTAAAGCTTCAGTGTATCTAACTAGAGGAAGACCTGGCTGTGCTGTTTAACATTTTATGTTAGATGTGGCTGAGATGTCAACTTGCTTTTGTTTATTTGCATAATCATTGATACAAATACTAATGTGTCAGCCACTCTTTGAGGGACTGTGTTTTGCTGAATTTTGCACCTGGGTGAAGTAAAATGTATAACCTGAGGCAAGAAAGTTGTTTGTTTGTTTTGGTTTTTATTTGTCATTGTGAATTCTGCATAAATTAAATCCTACAGGATCTGTTACAGGTGGTGGTAATTCTCCTAAAACATGAAAACTTTATAATGATAACAAATACTACCTGAAACTGCTACTGCAGAGTCCAGAGGAAAAAAAAGTGTTGTTTTCTGAAAGACTATTATAGTAACAAAGATCATTATCAATGCTCTGTGAGCCCAATGAAATGGAAAAATCTGTGTAGTATTAGGACGACTTAAATTACTAAGGCTAGTTGGCATTCTTTCCAAAATAAGTGAAGATTGATCTTTGGACACAAGCTGTGAGCTGTGTAAAATTGCCTCAGCTAAATATATGCTAATTGGCATATGAATGAGATTTTGTTAACAACCATTTCTGAGGATTAAAATTGACAGAAAATCACCCAAATTGTACAAGTAAAGGTGTTGAATGCAGTTTTGAGTTTCCCTGGTTTCTTCTACCATAAGGGAAAATTTTCCAAGAAATCTTGTATTCAGTTAGATGGGGTGCTCTGATGTCCTAATGAACCAGAACATTCAAGTAATGGAATTAAATCTGTGGCCCAATAAGGGCTCTCTTCTGCTTTTTGTCTCAATTCAGTAACAGAATTATAAACTGCCATAATTTGAAGAACAAATCATTGCATTTTAAGGGCTTTATATTCTTCCTTCACATTTGGCATAGTGCAAAGCTGGGGCTACTCAGCTCTCGCACACCTTGTCAGCTTTTTACTAGGGCCATGCTGGCTGTTGCTTCACATACTCTTAGAAGGGCAAGCTTGCTGTGGCCTTGGGAGGAGGGAGCAGCACTGAACCTGCACCCTGCAATGGTTAGGGGAAGAAAAAGGGGCAGGCAGTGAGTCACAGCTGCATGAACGGCTGGGAACCATACACTGTGTGGACCAAAAAATATGCTGGGAACTGTCTTTTAAGGCAATTTCTTCTTCTGCCCCCCCCATCCCCAGGACTTCTCATTCACTGCCTGGTTGCGACGGTAATTAGCTGGTCAGCCTCACTAGCACCTTGGTAGCACATCCAGGAGTTAAATCCCAGTCTCCTGGCTTACAGTCTTGTTTCTTACCCTGGCAACAATCATGTTAACAGTCAGTTTTCCATTTTGTTAAATTGTAGCTATTCCAAAATAAGAAAAATGTTTTGAGACCCTGGCCAGAACATTTAATAGTAAAGTATGTTACAGTTATGTTTATTTAACACCTATTGGCGATATCTTGCTGCACCATATAGATCTTTCAGCTTCTGCCTTACTCATAAAATACAAAAATTACATTGTATTAAACACTGTGTAGAAACTTACACAGAATTATAACCACATGTAAGGGTGTCTTTCAGTGGTACTTCATACTGAGGACAAATCTTCACACTGAGGACAGACCTTTGCATCTTTAGAGTGCTTAGCCCTGTAAGCAGGTTGTATTTATTAAATGGAAAGTCATTTAGTCTCTCACAATAATACAACATATGAAACAAGCAGAACTTCAAAGCATGCGTGTGTGTGCATGCATTTTTATGTGTGTGGAAATCAGCTGTAATGAGCTGAGCCTTTGATTTGCCTAGGGAACGGCAGGCTGAATTCCTGTGGGTTTGAGCCTGGGTGATTCTTTCTCTTTGGGGCACTATTTTGCATTGGTTGGTGGTGGCCAGCAAACTTGTTATCCTCAAGACCAATTCTGGTCTCTTCCTGCAAAGGTGAAAGCAATTTTGTAACATTCTGTCTGTAAGAATAGGAGAAAAGGCCTTGTGGGAAGAACTTCAGCAGTTTGTTGGGCTTAAAACCTTTTCTCTTTGAAAGTTGGCATATCTTTGGCCATGAGGTTCAATGCCCTTTTTTTAATAGCTTCTCTTTCACAGTGGAAAAAAATTGCAACACTCTGGAAAAAATCTCTTAGCAATAGGCTTCTAGGGAAAAATATACACCCATATACTCTTATGTAATATATTGGGGGGATGTATATATATGAAATTGTTTATATTATAAATGCATATATGTGCATGCTATGTATTTAACTGTGCTTGTGGACTAAGCAGTAATAGGTGTTATCAAAGGGATAAGTCAGGTAAAGCAAATTCTAGAATATTTCTTTAAGAATCAGTCACCTGAGAATTGTAACTCAGTATTACAAGGATATTCTGTTTTTCTTCGCAGTAAATGTAACTTAGCTACCATAATGAAGAAATCGGTAGTACCTTACACTACTTGCACATTTTTTTTTAGCACACCTAAGGCAAAGTTCATTAATTATGACACAAAATCACCTTTGTGTAACTTCAAAGACAGCCTATGTTATAAAAAAATGTTTACTGTATGAACATAATGCTCTGTGTCTTATTAACAGTATGCTCAGTAAAAGAGAAAAAAAAAGTTTTAGACTGCATATATACATATGTATTTACATCCAATACTATTTTTTTGTAATAGTAAGCATCAAATCCACTCACCCCCTCATGACAAATGGCTCATTAACTGCAAAGCACACATCATTAAGTCATCTAGGTAGCCCTTCCTGCCAGCTTCATGCAAGCATCAGTAATATTGAGACCCCCTCCCCTTGGCCTTCACTGCTGCCAAGAGTATAAACATTGCCAAATATGACATTGAGCCTAGGATAGTAAAATCTGTTTGCTTTTATTTATTTTTAGTCTATATCAGAAGAATAACACAGGACTTTCCTTTTCACTCAGGTAGATTCAGAATTACATTCTCTGGTTATACCACCCTGTGCCATTACCTGTCTAGTAGAGAAATGTGGACCCTAGAGAATAAACTTCATTCAATAATATGTATGGCTTGTCAGAGTTTCCCACCCTGCAGGGCAGGTGAAGTGCTAAGACTCTAATCACACTAGGGATTGTCACAGAGATGTTGAACTCTTCTCTGCATTCCCAGTGTGTGAAAAACAGACCAGCATCTTTCATGCCTGACAGCACATGCATGTAGTCCATCGTAGCATACCACTTTTTTTTTTATTGTGTAGGCTCAATCTTATGAAAATGTGGGTATCTTGTGTAAATTACCAGAATTCCATCCTTTTCTCCTTTGTAGGGAATACAAGAAGTATCTCCTATGCCTCTTAGCAGTTTGCATTAGAAGTAAAATAAATTCTGATGTCTATATTTCTTGATCCATCTGTTAAGATGTAGCCATTAACAGGGGAAAAATAATTTTAATTCTGTCTTACTGTAACTTGCAGTTATTTTATGTTATAGACTATGTCTTACTGTAAGTTGGAATTATGTTTATTATCGTTGGAAATTATGTCAGTATTGAGACAGAAGAATACAGTACAATATTTAGAAAGAAATCTTTGGTAGTTGCAATGGCTTGAACTTCATTAGGGACCAATTGATGTTCAGTTCTTTCACAAGTTTTCTCTTGTGTTCAACCAGTACAAAACATGAATGCTAAATATGGATCTAAAAGAGGTGATAATGCTCTGATTCAGTTTACCTAAGGAATTCACTATTTTTCAGGTGTACCTTTTAGACTTGAGCCTTTTCTAAGTTTCAAGAAGTTCCAGTTGAGTTTCACTAAAATTTCATTTCATAATAGTTCTTTGGAATACACCACCCAAATCTTTCACTCAAAAGGAGTTGGTAAAATTGTCAGTAGAAGATAGCTATGTGATTTTTACTTTAGCTTTCCAGGTATGGAGACTTTGGTATTAAGAACATAAATCAAAACGACTTGGCAAAAGCAGTATGGAGAGTAGCAAGCAACTGTCAGAAGACAGACCCTAGCATTTTGTATGGATCTGAACAAGGAAGCCTCCAAAGAAATAGGTCTCTCTAGGAGTACTTTGGGGGATCCACGTGCATGGCACCTGCATGAGGAGCATAGTTCGATGAAGCTTCATTACTCAAGTCACCCCTGGTATGTATTTGTTTTTCTAGCGTGAGTCAGAAATGTCTCCCTAGAATGACCACAGAGATTTGAAGAAGCCAAAGGGGGAAAGAGCTAATGGCTTGGCTTTTTTGAAATGGAGGAATATTATCTTAAAGTGGAGGGCTTCCTTTTCCCGCAATGAAGCCTGTTCCAGCAGGATCCACAGAAGTGGACAGGAGCCCAGCTCAGTGCTGTGCTACTTGTGCAGAAGGGGAGCCATACTGTCTTGTACCAGCTTAGCTATTCTTTGTGGAGCTGTAGCTGTATTCTATCTCGTATCTCTGCACCCAGTGCCAGATGCAGGAGGTCTGGCAGCCAGGTGATCCTCGGAGAGGAGCTAGTGATGTACAATGTACAACGCGACACGGGGACCATTAGTAGGGTAGTGTGATGGTCTTCTCTGAGGAAGGCAACTCAATCCTATCTTGTGGGATCCTCCCTGAGGACAGTTGTGATTAGTGGAAGTTCTAGTCTGCCTGTTGGTGTGAATATGGTAAGATGAGCTGTAAATAAGTGCTAGATGTTGTGGTGTTGTCCCCTCTGGAAGTATCCTCAGGGGTTAGAGGTATGGGTCTCTGCCATGTCCATTCAGTGGGTGAGGAGGACCTTTCCCAAGCTGTTTTCCCTTGCCTGTGACCAGCTCTGAGTCTTTGGTGCAAGCAGTGTGTGAGGGCCTGGGAAATCTCTGGTATGGCAAGAAGATACAAACCATGCTGGACTGCCTTGTTGGGATTATATTGACGTGCTCAGATGCAGCAGATTGTTTAGTGGTCTATGACCCCTTTGAAAAGTCCTACAAAGGCCTGGTGCTCCTGGCCTTCTGACAGTGCAGGAGGTCAAGGAATTTGGCCTTGAGGCTACTGTCAGAGGCGTTAGTGCAGGACGGTACAGACAATGCCAGAGACAATAGGGGACTTACTGGGAAAGGAGATGCTACTCACTGAGAGCAAGAGTAGGAAGAAGTGTCTCATAGCAAATTCTCCTGCATAATGAAAGAACATGCCTGAAAAAGTCAACAGAAATCTAATGGAGATGAAACCAGGAAACAGTACAGACAGTACAAGTCAAAAGGCATTTGCAGAAAAATATAGTAACTAGATATGAAGCCATCAAACCGAATGTCACCCCTGTGAGCACAGTACGCTTCCCATATTGAACTACACCGCTCCCACTTAAGAAACTGACTTGAAACAAACTTCACAAACAAAAATTGCAATGCAATGAAACCAAACAATCAGAATATGTTCAAGAAGTAGAAGGGTATATCTTTCCCCTAGGAAAAGTAGCTAATGATATCAAATATTGTGAAAAAGTCTTGCAGAACATAGTTCAAAAAGGTGATGGGAGAGAAAAACCCCTCTTTTTTTAGTGAAGTAAGGATGTAAATAAAATAGTGTCTAAAAAAGCCATTTTCTTGATTCCTATTAAAATGTTCCTGCAGCAGGCTTTAGAATAAGGAAACAATAGAAGCAACAAACTGTTCTGCAGTTGTGCCCACAGAGAGAGAGGTCTTTCAACAGTTATGCCACAGACTGCTCTTCAAGGCAACTTTAAGTTAGCAAGAGAATGCTGACAAGTTTTTTTCGTTCTCTTTTCAGCGTGAAGTAGAGTCTGAGGGTTTTAGACTCAGTTCCCTTCAAAAAAATACATCCCATCCTAAATGAAAGTGTGGAGTTACACCTAAGATGCTTATGTATGTATTTATTGTCCGTCTGCTTATGCTTCACTCTTGCACTGGGAGAATAGCTCGTGTCTGAAGGCACATTCTCCAAGCAGTTAGTTATCCACCATATTTTTGTAATTGTACTGTCCTACTTGTTTTAATTGAACTACATATATTTGGCAATACGCTGTTCTATATACCTTTCACTCCCACCTATGGTTGTGTAACAAATTGGTCCAGCTCCTTTGAAACCTGGGGAGAGGAATGTACATGGCTAATAAGTTCCATGATGTATGAGAGCAGCTCTGTGCTGGTCTGGCTTACTGAGTATCTAGGCTGCACAGACCTTTTGCTGATAAATGAGCAGCATTTCTAAGAATGAGGACAGACAGGAGATGCTAAATAAGTACTAATAGGCTACAGAAAGTATTGTACTCAGCAATGAGATTTTTCTTCTGTAATTCCAGATAGCAAACTGTATTAGTCATGCTAATCTAATACATATTTTGTGCCTGCTTTGACATTGTCCATTTAAATATTCAGGAAGCTGCTTCTTCCACGTATTCATGTGCAAGTAAATCGTGCTAGATTAGCTCTAGTCAATTAAGCGGTGTGTTGTCAACTGCAGTTAAAACAAATGGCGTGGGCTACTTCATCACCAAGTGCCCTGCACTCATTATACAAAACCTGGCATTTATAAACAGCTTTTCCGTGAGATTGTCTTCTGCTTGCTAGTGACTAAGGTAAGAGGTTACATCCCGGCAGCTGTTGTATTCTGTATCTGCTGAGGCACCTTTGGCATCTTGTGCTCATTCAGTTTAAACAAACAAACCAACCAACCTGCATCTGGATACTAGAAACTGCCATTTTGCTTTCTGGCGACGAGTCTGCAGGGCTGATGTCACTTGTTTATCTGGCAAACGTGAGGTCGATAAACAGACAGGGAATTCAGAGCTCACACAACGTTGCACTTCCTAGGGAGGATTAGCTGAAATGAAATGTCTGACAGCTCTGTGGCAGCTTTTCACGTTACAAACTGAAGCATTATTTCTTTTCCTTCTCAGTCTCTGAAGGAAATGAGAGAGATGTTAAACTGCCAGTCACTTAAATCTTGGCCATTCATTAAGCAAGAAATGTTATATCAAGTCAGTAATTTTGCCCGCCTGGAATAACCTACACCATTAGCAATTACTTAGGAACATGTCAGCCATTACTGCCTTAAGCTGTTTAGCTTGAAGATCAAGTCTAATCATTAGACCTACTATCTTTATGCCAAAACCTTCCTATGTGTAACATCTCTTAAGCTAGTATCTGCTAAGGGTTCACAATGTAGATTGATACGAAAGGGACAAAGCCTTCCAGAAATGTTTTGTTGCTCTTTGCCGTTCAAATCTTCTTGATGAAGATTTTCCTGTCAACTAGACTATATGGCTAGATATTTATTGTACACTTCTTTACTGCTCCAGTGCTTGCATGTTCAGAAGAGATGTTCCAGGGAACACAAGGGGAACTGAGGCTTTCCTAGAAGCCATGAGACAAGATAAACAAGAATTTTGCTAAACTTAGCATGAGGTCTTCTCTCTTTCTTGTAAAAATTCAAAACATTGATGAAAAACTAAAATTAATAAACACTGCAGATGCAAATAAGTTTTAATTATATTTTGTTATTTCACATGGATGACTCTATGGTTGTAAGATACATTTCTAGGCCGTAGCTGACTCTCTTCCACTCGTGAAAGTATAGTCCCATGTTGCACAGTCAGTGGCCTTGCTGTACCAACACATTGTGTTTTCCTACCAGTTGTTGGCTTGGAATACTGTGTGCTTTGGCAGAAATAACAGCCCTGCAGTATTTGGAATGGAACAGTGAGCATGAAACTGTACGTAACTTCCTCCCACAATGGGAATGACCCTTCCTTCCTCCAGATGTGCTTTTACAAATACTAAGTTGAAGTAAATTATTCCCTTTCACACTCACAGATGCCAGTTTAAGCTCAGTCCTTGCTAGTTGAGGTAACTGGAAGAAGTCATCATAGTAAGATGATATGATTCTCTCTTTTTAATGAAGATAAAGTAATATCTCTTACGGTGCTGTGACACAAACAAAATGCGCTAAGCTTTTCTTTTAGGCAGGGGGATTTATTTTACTTATTTTGAAGTGGAAGATGGTAGGTGGTAGACAGCCCTATCTTTTTCTCCAAATTTCTGCTGATGCTATTTTTAAAAACAAAATGAATAAAAGTCCCTTAGGAGATGCAGAGTAAGACAACAAACATCTCCTCTCTCTTTGCCTTTTTTTTTTTTTTTTTTTTTTAGTAACTGCTGATATAAAAATCTGTCACATCCTGTTTATTTTGATGTGCAAGATTCCACGGTGTCTTGCCTGGTGCTGTTCTGTTTCAACAATGTGTAGCAGTTGTATTATAATATCAGGACACAAATACATGACATATTGTCATTCACATAGTTTAGGTCTTTAACCCTGGAAGGGGGACCCTTGTTTACCATGTTGTGGTCTCACTTGAAGTCTCCTCCACCGTTTGTCCTCCATCTCTGCAGTAGCTTTTCAGTATCTTGGTCCCTGGGATACTTAAACTCCAGGAAATGTTAGAAGAGAACCAGATGCTTGTTTGCTGTGTTGTACTTTGGTTTATTCATAAGTCTGTAGTATTTTGGCATCACATTTTATCATAGAATCACAGAACAGTTTGGGTGGGAAGGGGCCGTTAAAGGTCACCTAGTCCAACCCCCCTGCAATGAGCAGGGACATCTTCCCCTAGATCTGGTTGCTCAGAGCCCCCTCCAACCTGGCCTTGAATGTTTCCAGGGATGGGGCATCTACAACCTCTCTTATAAGGATATACATTCCACACCAACAAAAGTAATTTCAGGATGGGAGCAATAAATGCCAGCTGCTTTCACAGGATCTGAACGAAAAGGGAAACAAATGGAAGCAGCACCTTCCTGTGCCCAGGTAAAGGGAGAGATAACTAGATCCCCTTGCTGAAGGCTTGGCTGAATTTTTCTTCTTAAAGTCATAGTGCTTCTGCTTTGTGTTTGGGTCGCAGCAAGTTACTACATCTGCACCTGACTGAAACAAAATGGGCCACTGTAATTCAAAACTAAAGAGGATAATGGGGAAGTACTGTCTCGGTATTTTCAAATGTGAAAAGGACATAAGAAATTCGCCAAAACCTCTTATGATTTGGGTTGGTTTGTGTGGAATTGCAGCTTATATGTAGGAATCATTTAAGATTGTCAGTTTAAAAGTAACGATAATACTGGTACAAAGATAAACTTACTTCTGAAGAACTCCCATGCTTTTTCTTTTTTTTTAAGGACTTTCTGCATATTTTAGCTGTGAATAAATCTTAAATTAATTCTATAATAGATGATGGAAAAGCACTTTAGAACATGAAAGTACATTCCACAGTTGTTAGAAATTACTTGTTAGACAATAAATTGCACCATATTTTATCAGAAAAATTAGATTATTTGCATCTTATCCAGTTTTGGTGAAGTTTTCCAGCTGAGGTGGTTTCTGTGTTTATCCTGGAGATACCATTAATCTGACAATTTTTTTTTTTCCTGGTAATTAGCCCATCACCACTTCTTTTTTTTCCTCTCTTTTATTTTAATTCACGTCATGCTTTCTAAATATCCCCAGACTTTCAGTCTGCTAACTTGTATATCTTTGGGCAAATCATTTGGCCTCTTTTTCAGTAATCTCCATCTGCTGAGTGGGGACACTGCTTCCCTATCTCCCTGAGGTTGCATTTAAATGGACTGATGTTCATAAAATCCTTTCAATGCCTCCTGTCCAAAATTCAAAAAGAAAAATCATTACACAGAGAGCTGTGGATACTAGCTACACTTTGAAGAATTTGCAAGCAACCTCTTTTTGTGTCCCGTTTACTTTGTTTTTCTTAAATGTTGATTTTCTTAAATGTTGAACCAGGAAAAATAGGGAAAAAAGCTTGTACTCCTATTTGACAGATTTTTACTGTTGAATTAAAACTTCAAAGACAAAATTAAAATAAAAACATACATTGTTTAGCTATCTGGCCTTTTATCTTTGACTGAGTTCTTGAAGTCATTCCTGAAGTAGAGACTTTTCATACATACTTGTGACGTTAGCCAAGTGTCACATGAAAGGCCAGGCTGTTCTCATAACATTGGGATATCTACATTAATGGAAGCCTTTACCTAAGTTAAAAGAAACACCTGAATACCCTGTGGCCATGTTATTCTGTAATTATCCATTTTAGACAATTCGACCTTGCTTTGATAAATAAAAGTACATAGGGGATACATGCTTCCCCGTAGGGGATCAAATAGAAAAAAGATTTATAGATCACAAATGCTAATTACACAATGTAAATCCAATATTGAAAGATCCTCTGATACCATAAGAATTTCAATCTACTAATATCACAGAACATTTATGTTAATTAGTGGTGACCACTTGCAAAGATGGATTGTGTGTTGTCGTACTGATTCTGAGTGACAGTTTCCTATTTATAAAGGGGCATAGGAAAGACAAAGGTTGAATAACTCTTAGGGGATGACATCTAAGAAGACACTGAAGGAGCTAGGAATGCTTAGCTTTAGAGACTGGCTGTAAAGAAGAGAGGGAGGTGGGAGGAGAGGGGTGCAGTGACAGTTTGTAAAAGGTACATAAAAGGCTGCTGCAAGCAAAATGTGTATGTCATGTTGTTGGGGAACAGAACAAGGACAGATGACCTAAAGCTGCAGGAAGAAAGATTTAGGGTAAACAGTTGAAAGCCATTCTAGTGGTCCAGATAATGAGGCACTGGAGTAGATTGCTTAGGATGGTTGCATAGTCTCCTCCGGATATTTGCATGTACATTAGGGAATGATATTGCTGTTATTCATTTGTTCTGGCAAAGGGATAGCTTAGATGACTTCTTGAGGTCTCTTCTGATACTAACTTTCTTTCAGTCTATCAATGATCTTCACAGTATCTTTATTTAGGCCCCAAACATAAAATAATTCTTTACTTCTAGTATCTAGAGGCTTAGGATCCCCTAATAGTAGATATGACACTGGTGGTATCTTAAAGGAGTTGTTAGTATGATCTTATGAATGTACTAAATGCCTCAGTCTGACTTCTTTGACAACGAAGTAGAAAGGTTCCAATTCCACTTTGTAGCTGTGAATGTACAACTGAAGCAAATGGCACAGAAAGCTGTAATCATGTGCAGCTTTTGTGGCAGAAATTCTTAGATGTTTAGATTGCTATAACTTTAAAGTACTCCTGAATAAATATTATTAGCAAAGATTACAATACCTTTCCAAGATTTCTCACTTCTGCTAACCTGTCAATGCGAAACAACACACACTAGATCTATTCTATATTTGGGACAAAAATTTGTACAAGAATTCTAATATTTATTGTTACAAGAGAATGAGAGCAATGTGATGCAAGACATTATATATCTTTTGGTTTTTCATATATATATATGGCTTATCCCTTTCGATGAAAATTATATTTGCATCTCTGGTCATATGTACATAAAGTAAAGCCTATTTGTACATGCAAAAGTATTTAAGAAAAATATACTTTTCAACATTCATATTAAATGAACTGGAAATAGCCAACCCCTTACTAGTAATGTAATGACAATTGGCAATGTAGTACTACAGCAAGTAGTTGCTCTGTGCTTAGCAGGAGGGCTCAAAAGCAGTTGTAAATGGTTTTACCAGTCCAGCATTTTTGGACACTTAGCTATTGTGACTTGCTTCTTTTGGCTTCTTTGCTGCTCATACTGCTTGTCACATATGCCAAAAGTAAAATAGAGAAAACCTGTCTGTCTTTCCTTCTATGTCAAGCAAGTCATACCTGAATTCTAAACCTTTTACTTTTGTTCTTTTCCCTCCAAACTGAGCTTGAACTCCTTGGACTCAGTGCCAATTTTCATCTTTATTTTCTGTGATTTGCCTCCCACATTTTCAGTAAGTGCTGTATCTGTCACCTAACTTTCTACAATGTCCTCAGGTGTGAAACACATTCTGCGCTGTGTACCAAGTGGTTACCAATTAATTTCTGTTTCCTCTTAAAACACACTTTTACAAGAAACTCTCCAACAGTGATGGACTTTAGGAATCAATCTATAATATGCATAAATATGTGTATTTGTCAGAGAATGTTTTTCTGCGCACTGCAATTCTAGTATCTAAGTTCCATCTTTTGTAGCTCTTTTTTGCAAAAATTGATTTTACACAAGATGAGGTTTTGGTACCCTTATTTGCACAAAAGGTCCTGTAACATTATTAATGATGACTTTAATCTACAGTTTAAAAAATCTGCTTTTCTGCACCTTGCTGTTCATCATGCTGTTTTCTGCTGTCTCTAGGAGGTTCATAGCTGTGACTTGCAGTTTTCCAAAACTACTCTCTGTTTATAGACTACTATCCACTCCAGATGTATATGTGAGATCAAAGGAACAAGTTAGAGATATTCCTATTCATCAGATATTAATGTGTAAATGACATTCTCATTCATTTTAATTTCTAAGTATTTTAAAGCTCAGGGATAAATGGTTTGAATCCATTAAAGCTCTCTTCAAGGTTTAAAATACATGAGTTGTCTGACTGTGGCAAAACAAACACTTTAAGAAAAAGCCTGATTAAAGGACAGGTAGAGCAAGTGGAAAAAAGCCACGAAAACTGAGCTGGCCCCGGTTTTGGTCATTTCCCCTGAAGCTGGAGAATATTTAGTCACTTAATTACTCAGGATCCTCCAAGCAGATCGTGGAAGCTGCTTCCAGGCTTGATGGGTTCCCAGACAGACAGTGCCTGGAGCTGACAGCGGTCCCTGGTCTACACCCAGCTGCTGCTGCCTGTAGCCCCTAAGGGCTATGGTATTAATGGACAGGTTCTATGTAAAGATGCTGTTGCCATTACTGGTTCGTGCTGTGGATTGTAGCTACCATGGCTGATCGTTTGGAATGCGTGGTACTTTCCTGGAAAAAAAATAATATTGTAAAAGCTTTTTAGTGCTCTGTTCGGAAATGTTGTAAGCCTGGCATAGGTTTAGTGAGCCACATTTATGTGGGCTTTCTACTAATGCAGTGAAGTCAACAGATTAAATTTGTCTTGCTGTTACTATTATAGGAATAACAATAATTACACATTTTTTCCTTTCATTAACTTTGTGATTTTGATAGATACGCTGCTTTTAGAAAGGCACAGACTAAATCTCTGAAGTCTATCTTCTGAAAAATCACTCTCTCTGGGAAAAACTCTTCCAAAGGCTAAGGAAAAGCTTCAGCTGGCAGGTTTTTTGAGTTGTTTTTCTTGTGTTCTTTCTTAAGAAACTGTCCTCTAATGAGCAGATCTGATTTCAAGCTTCTTCAAGATTGCATTGGGAAGAGTGCAATTTATAAGCTTTGGGTCAAAATTTGAGGGAATTTTGTTTTGTCTATGCAGAGTCTTCTGTGTGATGATTTCCTCTCACTCTTTAGGAAGTATGCCTATTACAAGCTAATACAGAGTTTCTAAAATAAGGGCTGCAGGAATAGATTGAATAAGGATTGAGAAGATGGATTTCTTTTTGCCAGTCTTGCAGCTGAAAATATTTTTTCTTGTTATATTTTTCCTATGAAGTAGAGATTTTAAGGTGATGACAGCCTGGGTTTTTATGTGAACTTCTCCGTATAGCTTAGCTTTTCCTCCAGTCTACTCTCAGCCGTGCAACCTCTGAAGAATAGGAATGAGGCAATAACAAGCAATGGGTAGTCAAAGTGTCCTCACTGATATAATTTATTTAAACACAAAAATCTGTAAGTGCTTTATTGTGATGATCATTAAATAGACTGAGGGCTTTAAAACATGGGAAAGCAGAATAAGTAGCTAGTTGATTAATGACTGAAATGATTATTTAATTTAGGTATAATAAAATAATTTAAAACCCAGGTGAGGTTTTATTAGCATGTATTTTACTATGCCTAACTTTTCTTAATAATGTAGTGTTCTTTCAGCAGCTCCCAACTCCTCTGCACTTCCTCTGTGTTCTCATGGTATGTGTCTTAAGCCAGAGCATGGCCGTAAATTGCCACGCACTTGCTGTCTTCTGGAGAGGAAATAGTGCTGATGCCTTTCATTTTAGGACAAAGCCAAACTTTTCTTTGCATTTATCATCATCCTTAGTTCATTTCATTGAAGTGAGCAATGCAAAGCTTTTCTTCACCACTGATATTATCTTTCTGCTTTCTCATTGTATTTCTTTGAACCGATTTTGGTAAACTCCACTATCTAGATTACATGCAACCCCAGTAACAAAGTTTCATTTGGGGAAAAATAGTTTATTTTACTTCACTGAAAAAGGGTACCTTTGAAAATAAAAATGGGATCTAGGCTGTTAGGTTTCTTTTTTTCTTCTTTTTGCTTTTTTCTTTTTTTTTTTCTGTATTTTTTTCCCCTCTTTCTTTCCCCAGAAGAGACATAGCAGGCTTTTTAAAAGTATATCTGGCAGCAGAATAAATGGCACAGGTTTGGTTTATGTTCACTAAGGAAAAAGTTTATCAGAATGTTTTGTTGATCTCTGTAGATTCATTTTGTGGAGAAAGGCTGCCAAAATGTCACTCAAAGCTTAAGGCAAAGCCTACAGCAATCCTGATGCATTAAAATTAAAAAAAATAAATAATGCTGATGATAACCCTTTCAAGCTCAGATTCACTGCCCATTGAATTATTAGAAAGACTTTTTTTTATTCAGGGGATATTGTTGTGCTGGATCTGGCTGCAATGGAGTTAACTTTCTTTGTGGCAGTGCCTACAGTGCTGTGTTTCAGATTTGTGACTAAAACAGTGCGAATAACCCACCGATGCTTTGGCTACGGCTGAACAGTGCTTGGGCAGCATCAAGGCTTTCTCTTTGTCTCACTGCCTCCCCCTCACCAGCACTAAGTAGGCTGGGGGTTGGCAAGAGGCTGGAAGCGGACACAGCCAGGACAGCTGACCCAAACTGACCAAAGGGGTATTCCGCACAATACCATGTCATGCTCAGCAATAAAACTGGGGTGCTGGAAGAAGGAGGTGAGAGGGGGTTTTCTTCCAAGGTAGCTGTTGCTCAGAGACTGCCTGGACATCAGTCTACTTGTGGGTGTTGGTGAATGATTGCCTTCGCGTCACTTGTTTTTTCCCCTCTTTACTTCACTTACTAAACTGTCTTTATCTTGACCCATGAGTTTTGCTTTGGCTTTTCCTATTGTCTCCCCTGTCCTGCTGCAGGGGAAGCGAGCAAGTGACTGTGTGGGTACTCAACTGCTGGCCAGGGTCAACCAACCGTAGTTGGACAGAGGCCTAAGTTTCTCACTCATGTTGTCAGTGCCAAGGACTATTTGTAAACTATGTCTGTACCAGGGTTCATTTTTGAATGTTTACCACTACTTTTGGTGCTGACGTGGCTCCACACAAGGGGATATAAAGTAGCCACAGTTCATGTGGCCACAGACATTTCTGACTTAACAAATGAAACAGAGCTGGAGGTAGAACCACTCTCAACTGTGGAGCTTCAGTTTCCAAGAGGCAGGCTTGTCAAGCGTTGCTCCTCTTTTTGGGCTGATGTTTAAGAAGTCTGTGGTACAATTCAGTGTCTCTGAGAAAGTATTATACCTTTGGAATAGAAAGCGAGCATACTCCCACGTCCAGTTTATTCTCTGTCCTGTGAGATAAAACAGGGGAACAATTATGTATTCAGATCCATACAGACTCTTCAAACGTCTGTGACAGACCATACATTAACATGCCACATAAGCATTTTCCCAATAATAATAATGTGGAAATAATTACTTTTCATTGGTGGGATGACTGCACCCACTTTCCCTTTGGAATGGCAATTGTGCTGTGCTATTTGAAACAGTATCACAGGCCCTATACCAGACCCATGGGCCTTTTCCTGCCCTAAAATTTATGCTGAGCTGTAGGGAAAGAAAATATGTATGACAGATGTGCTCATTCACTCACTACTCTTGCAGCTTCTCTTTTTTTCATGACACTTGGTTCATCAAGACCTCATTATCTTGTGTTGCTGAGACATACAGTCAGTCCCTTGCTTAAGATAACTTAGGTTGCCACAGACAGCTCAGAGGTAGTAGGGAATGGAGGCCATGCCTCTCATAGCATAACAACAAGTTCATGTCCAATTCACTTTGTCACACTGTCCACAAGAAGAAACACACCGGCTTCGGTGTGATGTGTCTGTGATCTGTTGATCATTATCTTCTCCTCAAGTCAGAAACAGAATCCCCTAATGTTTAGATTTAGTTGAAGTGGTGTGAAAAATTGATGGCACCAGCAAAATCAGGTCTCTAGTAAAAATTGCTGGGTTCTCAACAAACATTTGCCAAGTGTTTTCTTTTTCACAAATCAAAAAATTTCCCAGATAATGAGAGTTGAACTTTATATCTTTTATATTTTTTCATGGCATATGCTAATTGTTTTCTACCCAACTCTGCTAATAATTAGTGTGCCAGTAGCTTCTTACAAATAGTCGTGTCACCCAATAGTGGACTATCATGAGCCTATCTCCCTAGACTGGTGAACAAAGGCAAAAAGAGAATTTCTCTTGCTACTTATACCAGATTTTAAGCGGAAGAGTTTACTTCTGATTTGGAATTTATTTCAAACCTTTCAGCTTCAAGGGGAGACCAGATTACACATCTGTTAAGGCACAGATTTATCTGATAAAACATGAATAAGGATCTGCACAGCTTGGTCCCTAAGTACCCAAATGATTGCCCTGTCAATTACCAATTCCTAAGCTTAGATGACCATTCTGTCTCTGGGTGATCTGGGCTCCTAATGTTTCTTGCTTGCATGCTCTTTCTTACTGCAGTCTAGACAAAGCCAGAAATCTTTGCTTGTGCCCCTTTATTCAGAACCCTCGTTGCACAAGAGGATGCACTTACTCATCTCCGTTAGCTGTCTACTTGTTGATATATTGACCTTATTTTTAAATTAATTTAATTTCAGTTACTGACCCAGGCCATTTTTTCCTCCAGTTTCTTGGGAATTCCAGCTGATTAACAAAGAAATATACATCTGATTTCTAAACACTTCTTTATTTTTTGCAAAAACAAATGGGGGTGGGGGATGGGGGGTTTAATTGCATTAAATTACTTGAGATGGAAAAGCTTACTTCAATTTAGTAAATTACTCTGTGGATAATGATAAGGAGGATCGACCTGTTCTACTCGTGTTCTGACTTTCTGATGGCATCAGCAATAAAAAGCACAGAGGACCTATTTTAATCATTAAAATTGCAAAGGCATGTCAGAATACTCAAGTAAAACAGGTCTTCTGAGTAGATGGCATATTTATGTAAGTGCTTTCAAAGTAAAAATGCTTTTTATGGTTGTATCATTAAAACAACAAGACATGAGCAGTGCAGCAACAAAGTTTTCAATCTTAATTATAACTCAGCTCAATTACTGGTACAATGTAACTTGTATTTCTAGTTTTTTGCCTATAAAATTAAATTATCGTTGTTGATCTAAAGGTATAGTACCCATCTGTCAGGTAGAGGAGTTAAAAGCAGTAAGAACTTCAGATTCTCTTCATTTTTTGTATTTGTAACTATGTATATCTGAACAGTGAACTACCATAGAGTTTTTATGATTTTAATTTAATTTCTCAAGCATTAACTTAATTCTCCCAGAAATGAATTAACCCAACGTTGCTGTCTAGGTTGTGGGCTGATTAATTATTAACCAAATAGAATTAATAAGATGTACATATTTGTATAGTGGTATAAGACATTTTGCAGTCCCATGTCAGTAATTGTAACCTAAGTGCACGTGCACAGGTTCTCCCCCTTCTAGAGCAGGTCTCCGGTGCAGTAGAGAGCAGTCGTGAATATGTACGCGATGAGAACAAAGCTGAGTGCACACAAGTTATTGTGAAGTTTATTTATTTGTTTTTAAAGGTCTGCAGGGGAATTAAGATTCAATCCCATCAGACGTTTGCATCAGGCCTGAAAAATGTCACTGGGCTGATTGAATTCAGTAATGAACATTTGGTTGTGATAGGAAGCAGAAGTGAAAAATCCAGCTTGGAAGCCAAACTGAAGGTGGCAGGGAGGGGGCAGATCAAGTTGCATGATTCTGTCTCCTTCCAACTCTGTCATGCATTGCAAGGACCATGGCTTTAGTATCTCAAATCTGGTTTGGGCCATGTCTGAATTTATATGGCTGTGCTAATAAATATCGAGTGAATTCAGATTTATTGCTCATGAATAAACTGCTTCTGAAGCCTTTTGTTAAGAGGGGAAAGTGATAACCGGTATCTGGGCAAAATGGGAGTAGGACTGAAGGGACACATAACAGATATGTTCACATAGTGAAACCTTGTTGACAAACCTCAGGGGGTTTGTCACACCTGTAGCCACACCTTTTCAAGCAGGCTGATATCTGGGGTACCAGGTCTTGACCAGGAAGCAGAAAGAGACAAAAAATCAAAAAAGTGAGAGAGAAAACTGTCAAAAACATACAATTCAGAAAACAGCCGAAAGAAGTATAGCTGAAAATTCAGGAAGAGAACTTGAGCCAGCTTTACCCTTAATGTCCTCTATAATGAATAGCTCATTGTGAGTTTAATGTATTGCCTGTGTTGGGTTATTTTAAGCAGATCTATGTCTTCATAGTTCATACATGTATTTATGACACTGAAAGTAGTGACAGAGCATTGGTGGGTATAGATTTGCAGCTGCCTGAATCTCAGTGGATTATAATGAGAAAGGGGCAGTGCAAAAACCCTTGGTTGCTGTTAGCTTTGTAAGTAAACTAAAAAAATGTTTCCCTAAGAATTCTAAATCTGATTTGTAAAACAGAAAACAAAAAGGAGCAAAAATGCAGAGAGGTGAGGTTTTGTTTATATTCTCTCTTGCTATTAAAACATTCTCCAGGTAGCACTAATGTATAGGCAAGTTCATTCTTCAGCATCAAGCTCAGACAGATGCTGAATATCTGGAGTAACAGGAATCTCCTTTATGTGTTGCAGAGCTAAAGTACTCTATGATTACCCAGTTTAGAAGAGCCACTGAGAAAGATTTCAGCATCTTGGTCTTGAACAATATTTCAGAGAAAATAACCAAGTGAGCCAAATTTAAACTCTGGGCTATTATTTATTATTGCCGTATCTACTGTAGACAATTTACAGTGTTCAAGCAGCAGAATAGTAATGTGGTGGCTTTCCTATATGTAATTAGTTGAGTGAACAGACAACTGACTGGAATTAGCAAAACACTTTATTTAGGGAAGAAGTTCTTTGTGAACTCCAGTGATCCCATGTTTGATTACAGAACAATGTAATTAATGTCCCATAGAAAAACCATCTCTTTCATTCCAGCAAGGCTCTAGAGTGCACTTGACAGCATCCACGTGCCAACAGAAGTATCACACATGCACTTGCTCACTGATTTTAGAAAAGCAAATATGGATTAAATGTGGTAGAATCAAGCCAGCAATGAGCAGGCTTCCAGAGGAGGTAACTCGTGTGAGAAAAGGTATGACTCTGTCTACAGGTAGGATCTGGAGTGTCCTCAGGGGCTGTCTGTCCAGACCAGGGACCTGGGCAAAGTATACCACAGTTCTTTTCCAGCTCACTTGCCTAATTATCTTCCAGAGTAAGCCTTGGCACAGGGGACAGACAGGAAAAGGACAATGCTCATGCATCCTGAAGCAAAGTCAGGTTATGGCCAGAGCACCCACAAAGTCTTGGAAGACCGATGTTTAAATATATTAGAAAATAACAGCTTTGAGAAAGTAATTATCAAACAAAAGGGCTAGTGAGCCCTCTCTCTGCAAGGGCATTAGGGACCCGGCAGACCATCCCCATGACTTTTTGTTGGTTTAACTAGATATTAGGCCGAGGAAGTTATATTACATTGGTGTGTTAGTTTGTTTAGGTTTGTTTTCAAAGATGAGAAAAGCTGTAATAATAGCTCTGGGTAGCAGTGGATGGAAAAATAACTTTTTTTAACGTGCATCTGGTGGCTAGAGTCTATTCACTGGCCTCTCATGTATCCCCAAATAGACACACAGACTGTCCGGGCACTGTCACTATCAAATAGTGTTACATTTCAACAAACATAAAGAGAATAATTTGTACTGTTTCTATGGGGTTCCAGTCAGCTTAGAAACATGATCCTATCCACACACAAGACTTCGAATGAAGGCTTGTGTACTGCCTGTGTCTAGCATTTGTAAAACTTTTAGGTGCAACCGTGTATTTTTCTGGACTTCCAAAACATACGTCTTCCAAATCTAGTCGGCAGTATCACCTAAACAAAACCATTTATTTCTAGGTACAGCTTAGTTCTGTCATCAATTACTCAGAAAAGCAATGTAAGCTGTCCAGAATTTAAGAGGAGAAACATTTTTCCTTTACACTATCACATAGAGAATTCAAGAGACAAGACTCCGGTTTGGGATGTAATTAACCCCTTCGGCTTCTCCCCTGTCCTCTGCACAGTGGGAGGAAATAGCAGGAGCATCAGGGGAATTCAGTGGGGAGCTTTCACTTCCCCCTCAGCAAATCAGCTGCTGCAGTCAGCACCCCTTCAAAAAATGAGAGAAACGCTGGGAGCCTCTGCTTCATCTTGGGAAAGCATCATCAAACCAGCTACGAGTCAAAAGCCATACAAACATGTTTGCGCTGTAAACCCTGTGTCTCGGGATACATTATGCCCTTGCATACCATCAGTTGAACGTGCTTTATCGCACCACCTGCTTGCAGGTATGGAGTTTTCATACCATTCTATTTCAGTATTTTGTATTGCTGTTTAGGCTAGCGGGGAGAGAAAGATTTGTTTTATTTTTTATTTTTATTTGAATTTAGTCTTTTTGCAATGGATTTCCTTCATCAGCCTTTAAACCAAAGTTTTAATCCATCTTCTAGAGGCATTTTGAGTAAATGTGGGGACAGAGTGGTTGATTACCTCTTCCCAGACAGGTTTTGACAATTCACATACCTGATTCTTTTCTCATCTAATTCCTTCACATGCTTTTGCAGTGGTCTTTGGAATTGTTTCCTTGACACCATTTGTGGCTATCCTTAATATTAAATATTGCCAGGGAGCTTTTTTGAGATTTTTTCCATAACTTTGTTTTCAGAAGTCAGTCCCTGGAATAGCTGTGCTTTTGTGATTAAATTCTCTATCTTGATTCGTGACATAAAGCCTTCTCTCTTGTTTCTCCATATCCTGATTACTTGCATAGCACCAAAGAGAATTTCACACACTAACTAAATCCATTGTTTTCTAAGGTTTAGTGAATTTCAATTATTTTCAGTGAAAGCTTTTCTTTGCTCTGTAATTAAAAAAGAGGTAAAAGCCTTTCTTGTAGTTGACGGTTATTCTTAGAAAGAATTAACATTTGCTGTATTATTTCAACAGTGTTTCCTATTTGTTTGTTGCTAAGTTTTGTTACTGGTTTTGGTATGTGGGAACCAAAACTGGGATCCTCTGCAGGCACTAAGCCAGGAGAGTGGAGCAGTGGGGAGGTGAACAATGGATAAATAGGTAACTATAGAAATAGTTTCTCCCCATTCTCACCCAAGGTGCATCCACCATTAGCCTAGAAGAGGAACACATCTGTCAGCAGTGCATTCACTGTCCAATGTTTCAGGCATTTTCTCTAATTTTATAGTGCAAATGTGGGATTCACGTAGTCCAGAGGGCTTTCACTGGGTTTCTGCAGGATCTCGGTGGTGTCTCCAGGCATAACATGTTTCTCTCCTGTGACAGAAATGCTCTGATGAGATCTCCAATAAAGCATCTCTTCAGGTGCCTTTTCCCAGTCTCACTGCTTGCTGCCCCAGTGCCCACAAGAGGTTTACAAAATCTGTTATCTTTCCTTTGGCAGTAATCAATACCATGAGATGTGTGTGTGGAGGTGGGGAACAACATGATTAGCTTGGCTGTTTCGCTGCGCTTAGGATGTCAAGGGGGCATTCCTTCCTGACACCTTCAGTTTGCACTAATAATTAGAAATGCTGTAGTCCTAAAAAGCTCTAGAAATATAATTAAAATCAAACATAATACTTCCTGGGGCAGGAATTGGCAGTGGTATTTTCTGTTCCCTAGGATATATCCAAAGCAATAAAAATGAGCCCTTGTTTATAGACAGATGGGAAGCTTCCTGTGTGGGACAGAGGAATACGTGTGGCTGTTTATACCTTCATCTTACCAAGAGGGACCAAAAGAGAAACACTGTTCAAGTGAAGGTATTCAATCAGCTTTTATCTTCTTTGTGGAAGATGCAGTTTATCTGTCTGAGGGATAATTGGAAACCAGATGACAAAGCGAGCTAATTTTATAAAAAGGCTGAGGAATAAAGATTTTAGTCTGCAGCTATGCCTACTTCTGTCCTGTTCACAGTAAAAATAACAACACCTGTCCTTTGACATGGCCATTTTAGCATTTATGTTGCAAATGACTGGCATAGCAACTTGATAGAAAAAGACATAAAGATTCTTCTTGTATTCCAGCCATTTTGATCTGGAGATAAAAATGACCAAGTTGTGAAAGTAGTAATATCTGGGTCGTTGAATCAATTTTGCGCCAATTTATGACTGTGCAGGGAAATGAAAATGGAAAACAGACAAATAGTCTTTAAGTCCTGTTAACAGATTATATCCATCACTCACACTCAGCTTTTCATTTTTAGGGGTATGAATACCATGAGCACTGAACACGACTCTCAGCTCATAAATCAGTTTTGAAACAAAAATCTTTTGAGGTCTACGGGGAATATTTACAGAACTGCTGTATAAACCAGCAATACAGATGTGCAAAAAGCAGATGAAGATTAAATGTTATATCTATAACCTTAGACTTCGGAGAGTTTTAGGAAGGATGTTATCATTTTCATAGGCTGACAAAGGCAGAAACACCATTTGTTCTCTCCCTCGTTCGTTCTTAAGATTTCTGAGATTGTTAAGTGCTACTAAATTTCGTCAAGGAGCAGAAGTGCCAATCTACCAAATTAACTGAACCTGCTCATGAGAAGCAATGATTTGTATTTTATTAGAAAACCTGTATGCATGGTGGATAGCAGTTTCAGTATTCTTCTTAGTTGCAGAGAAATTCAAGCTGATAGAAGCTCAATAGATTCTGCTCTCCGCCTGTTCAGCTGTTAAAGGAAAGAACATGTCAAATCATCCACTGATAGGATAACGTGTTGCCAAGACCAAGATATTTTGAGTTAACATTTACTTATATACAGTATAGAAATGTCAGACTTAAAGCATGTTACCATGTTCCCTTATTAATTTGGGTTTTTTGTTTGTTTATTGAGATATTGCTTCCACAGGCCCTGTGAATGGTGTTCCTGCTAGAAATGTAAAGCAAAAGCTTGTTGCTGTATTTCTTTCTACAGGCTTCAGTTTGTTAATCTGCTAGGTGCCTTGCCTGCTACTCTACTTGAGCAATATCATCTTGGACTGGGACTGTAATTGGAGGCATACAGGGTGTTTCATGAAATGATGTTGGCAATTTTAGTAGCTTTGCTCTGTAAACTGTCACTGAACGAAGTGCTGACCAGTGCTAGGCAGCTCTGTGCCACTGGAGGGTTTGTCTTTTCCAAGTGTCCTCAAAACATTCAGGCATAAAGAGTTTTTCTGAACTGTGTAGTTAATTTCTGCCTATTTATAAGATTTCCTGGGGAACATGTAGTATTTTTTGCTCATTTCTGATCTCACTTGTTGAGTAATGCCTTTAGCTCAAGCTGTCTACATTCCTATAACTAACTGTATTTTGGCTGTGGCAGAGGTGATTGCTGATTATGAACAAGGGCAGATGCGGTAACGCTGACCTACACACAGATGTTCCATTGTCTGTCTTGAGTGGGATTTTAGGAAAAAAAAAAAAAGTTTGTTTTCTCAGTTGTTTCTGTATCAACAAATAAAATAGTCCCCAAAAATATCAGGCATGTGCAAAATAACGGTATCTGACTACATTATGCAAGAGTAGCATACCAGTTCATGACTCGTATACTGAAGGGAACTCAGCTGGAGGGCAGTGAGGGTGCAGGGAGTTGTATTTTCATCCTGTTGTACTCCCATAGCATAAACAGAGTCCAGCTACTTGCTTCCAATCTATAGCTAATTTGCACGTATAGACTTCTTGCAGTTTTGTCCACAGGACAAGAGTCTGATCAGCTGAACTAAGCCCACCTTGCTGCCAGAGTGACAATGTTTTGGTAAGACTGCACCTAGGACAAAATTGGGGGGGGGGGGGGGGGGGGTGGTAGGTTCAATGAAATCTAGTCCTGCTTTCTGTGGGATATTCTGGGGTTTGCTAAAGACACATCTTTACACCTTCACCGCTTCTTGATTCCTTGGAGAGTAAACAGGTTGGTTTTACTTCTATTGCTGACAGACTTTTTTGAAGTTTGGAGTAGATTTTAAATAACCCAGCAGAGAAACCCCTTCCTTCTCTGTCACACACAGACATGATTCTGTCCTGGTAGAACTTTTGGAAGGGAGCTGATGTGTAACCCGAAAGGGGAGCTGGAACTAGGGATCTGTGCCAGAGCGATGGAAGTGTGGCAGATGAGAGCTCTCTAGAAAGAGTCAAGTAAGGAGGGAGGAATGCAGACTGGCTGGCCACCGTGGGCTGGAGGCAGCAAGGAAAGAATTGCTAGGAGAATTTTGATACGGTTCTGACAAAGATTTCTGACAGCGTAACAGTCTTTTGAGAGATAAAGCCCCCGTTTGCTGTTTGGAAAGCCAAAGGACACCTGCAGGGAGGAAGGGAGAAGAAAGTGTGGGAGTCCTGCAGTTACTTCCCAAGCCGTTCTGTCTGGAAATGATGTAACGTCACCTGGCTCGCACAAGTACCACACACACTGAGAAAGAAGCTGCAGGGCTGGAGCACACTCGTTCTTGCTCGTTTTATGCTATTCAGGGGTCAGTGAGCCTGTGGCAGTACATTCCCCCCACCCACCCCCCCTCCCCGAGCCTGCAGTTGTAGGAAATTAATCAGGTGTAGTACCTGTAGGGCCTCAGGCTCAGTGATGGTAATTTCATGCCTGGGACTTCCCGTGGGGCCAGTGAGTTTCAATGCTTGGGACTCTCCGCAAACGCAGGAGTAGCCACTTTCATGCACGCTTCATGGCTGAAGGTTTAAGTCTTTCTTTACTGCAAAGAGCAAGACTTTTTGCAGCATGAGGTTGAAAACTTGGGTACTTCCTTTCATCTCCTGGTACTTTGAGGTTTTCCATGTATGGAAATTCTGCAAGCGTGAAGCACTGTCCTTGTTTTGTAAAGGTAATGTCTGGCCTAAAGGCAGAAGGGAAGAAGCTTGTGGTGTAATGCCCAGTTGTTTTCATTTCTTGCCCCATCCGAATTCTCATAATCTTGCAGTCATAACTCTCAGATTATCTGTAAATTACAAACGTTTGAATAACTGATAAAAAGGGAGTGTAAATTATACGTATTTACACGTACATCAAGTGAGGTAAGAGTCCCCTTTTCCCCTTCAAACTCTGATCCTCCACTTACCGCATAATCTGCTCCTTCTGTCTCTGTGTATTTGATCCCCCTTTCTGCACCTCTGCCACCAACTCTGATTTTGTGTGGGTTATCAAGAAATGATTCTCAAGGAACTGATTTAGGAAAGCAGGTTATCTGCATGTTAAAATATCAGCCAGTTTACTGTCTATGAGTCTGTAATTGGTATGTCCTAAAGCAGATTTGTTATTCTGCTCAAAGCTTAGTCCAGCAGAAACAAACAGTGTATTATTTTACAGTCCAAATGCAACGCCTGAAGAATAGTACTCTCATAGATAACTCTCAGGTATCTCTAAACACAGATCTGAATTACTGATGTATTTCGATACTCAAACCGTCACTTAACGTATCCCAAGGGCAGGCAGGTGGTTTTTTTACTGTTCTCTGAGGGTTATAACAGAAATACCATCTTCATGAAGCAGTACCTAAAGGAACAATGTTAGCATGTCACGGAAATTACTTTACTGTGATACATCAAAGAATCATGTGCTGAAGTTGTACACGTGCAAGCTATTAGCGCTTCTTCCCCTCCACTTAGCAAGCTGTTTATCTTTTGAAAGGCTGGAGAGTCTTCATTTTATTTTCCACAGATTTCCTTATGGAACAGACATTATAAATAATATCTGTAATATGAAGCTTTGGGGATAAAAAGAGATTATATTTGTTCTTAATTTTTTTCCTCCTTCCCATCCATGTCATGTTCCACATTTGCATATGAAATTCATCTCCCACCCTTTCCCATGAGCCTTGTTCGTGTCCTGCTGTGCCCTCCCACACAACTTGGCCGATACTAAAAGACCTTTAAATCTGTCTTTGAAAATGTATTTTGGGAACTACATTTTAGACAATGTTTCTGTTTAAATGAGTTTTTCCTGGTTCCCAAATGTTAAAGAAATGTAAGACAGAGAACCTAGGAGAAGGGCAGACTCTGATGCCACTGAAGTATGTCTTTTCTGTGAGTAGGCTGCTAGAAATAATATTCCCTGGTCTGAGTTGATGAACCTGAAGCTTTAAGTCATGATATATGTATTTATGTATGTATGTATATTTGCATTCAATTCCAAGGAGCAGAGGGGTAAGGAAAGAGCGCATTAGGACCAACATGTGTTGCCTATACACACTAGTAAGAAGCAGCTGTTGCTGAGATTTCTGAACCCTTATTCTCTTTGCTTAGCTCTTAGCTGGACCTTGGCTACGATTACCCGTGAGTTGTTATTCTCGCAAGGAATTAAATGTAGGGCATTGGAGTATCTTCCTCGCTATTATTTGTAGTGAAGTTACACATTCAGCCCCAAATGAAATTCAGGACCAATTTTACTAAGCATGGTACAGATTTGTAAACTCAGTGCTGTTTCTCTAAATAAAAGTGGGAAGCAACTCTACAGGTGGTTTTTATAATTGCCCCAAGAGACACTGCTGAAAGCCACAAATAGATCTTGTCTCATCATTCTCAGACAAATGCTCTCACCACTAGAACAGGCTGTAATACAAGCATATTTTAGCACTCTAGTACAGTGATGCCAATCCCTGTGATTAGAACTCATTTTTTTTTCATTTGTGATTGCTGCAGTATTTGACATTTTTCTTCAAGTGTCAGTTTCTGTACTCAAGCAGCTGAATAAAGAATCTCAACTTCCTTTAGAAATAAGTTTCAAGCCCTCATGGTTGCAGAGAATTGCTTGAAAACGGGGTTCATTGATTGCTTTATCAGTTGTTTTTGAAGACCAGAATGTGTGCATTCTTTCTTTTCATTTTTTTCATCTTTTTTGACAGCTGTCTCTAATAATCACTAAATTAAATATTACTCAACTTTCTCAACTGATTTATGACTATGTGGTCATTTGTTATGGCTATGCTGCAGGAAAAAAAGCCTGTAAGGGGAAACAAGCATGTATTTTTTCCATAGTTATTGGATGCGCCTCTATTAAAAGGTAGGAATGCTGAGACACACTTAGTGTGCATCCCAGCTGCAGTAAGACATTTCTGATGGTCCATCACAACCACCATACCATCTGCTTTTTCCAGGCTATTTATTCCATCCTTGTCTAACCTCTTTCCTTTCTGCTTTAAAAGCAAGGACATTTTCTCAAACCTGTTGCCATTCACTAAATTCTTTTTTAAACCCATTCAGGAAAAATTTATCTGGGCTCCATCTTGTTAAATATTCTGTCACTGGAGCAGCTATGGCTTCTGAAGGAAGAAAATCTTGCTATTGTTTAGAGTGGTGACAGTGTGAGCAATGGACTATCCACACTGGAAGTGACTCTTGCCCTCTCATTGGTTAGTCATCAACTTGTATAGGCTGCTTAAGTTTTTCCCTAATTTTGAGTGTGTGTTATCATCATGATCTACATGGAAATATCCACAAGTAAAAATGAGGCTAATCCTTGACTACCTTCTTGAATCAGCACTTGAAGAATGAGACACTCCTTCTTCATCCTATCTGTAGTATTTTATAATCGTGTTTAGGAAAGTTTTTTTATTGATTTTAGAAAGAGGTATGGATTTCATAGTTGTAAAAACATACATCTTTTCAAACCTCATTGAGCCCTTGCCTTCCTTGATGGTGGCGATGGGTTCATTATGCAGCACATTCTATCAGTTTTACATTTTTTGCTTTTAAACATCCTCCTTGATCTTACGTTATAAGAAGGCCTATAAAAATGCATGGCTTATCTGCACAGTACTTTGTAGCCTGGTATCACAGCTTCCCTAAGATGTATCCTCTTTAATCAGAACAGTACTGATCTCCTCTTCCTGCTGCTCATTATTATTGTCATTTGTGTTACATTGTAGTGAGCGTTGCACAAACAGAACATAGCGACCAGCCCCATAACTTGTTAATTGTCCTTCATATGGAAATGTCTGTGTTCCTTTAATCATTTCAATCGATTCTTTTAGAGTCTCCTGCCCTGTGCCCCCCAAAACATGATGTGTGTGTCTTACCGATGACAAGAAATGAACAAAATTGTTTTGCAAAAAAGTGCACTGCAGATTTACATAACAAAACTGCAGAACTCTTTTCCTAGCCTATTTCTTAACCATTCTTGGAGGGTTTTGAAAGGAAAGGCTTTAGAGTCCTAAGACACCTACGTGCTCCTACCAACCCCACTGTGAGAAATCTGCTTTTAGAACTGCTGTGGCACAGACACAGGAGGTTTTCATGAAACTGTGCCTAATGGCATTCTCTTATCTTTCTTGGGTGATTAACTCATTTAAATGCACAGAAAGTGCAAATAGTTTTAAATTGCGATTACTGGTTATATATTAATTTGCTTTTACTAACAGCCAATTCCATCTGTTGTCATGCTTCTCCTTTACCTAGCTTTCCTGGGCTCCTCTGTGTCCTCGTAGACATGTTTGTTTTCTACATTATATAATATCACCACATTTGTGTCATGCCTGTTTTCCAGATGGCCATTAAACATATTAAAAACTTGTAGTCTAAAGCCAATATAAAACCTTACAACTCTCTTTAAACATACACAGTTTCCTACTTATTTCCACTATATTTTTCCTCTTCTGGGCTAAACATCTTGACCATGCTGCTTAGGATTTCTAAGTGCATTTTATCATGCTGACATTGACTTACTAGTACGAGGCTGTACAGTTTTCTACCTAGTGTGGTAAAAGTTACTGGAAATGGTAAATTTGTTGCTCATATTTCAGTGAGGAAATAAGAGCAAGAGGCCTCTGTGAGATGTCCTTCATTCCTGCAGCTGATTCCATTCTTGTTCCAAAAGAGCCTGGTTTCCCTTATACCTAAGAATAGAGCGTATCGTGTTGAGGAAGGGGCTTAGGGGGCTAGGCTTTCCCTCACAAACTGCAACAAAGATACTATTTGAAGAAATATTATGCACCGTCTTGATCATTTAATTTAATTGTTATCTTTTTTTCCCCCAAAGAATGCAATGTAATTGGAATATTTAGTGAGTGTTGCAAGTGCCGCTTTGCTCATGAACAAATTCAGCAGCTGCGAGCTTTGAAATAAACACTGGAACTGAGTCCTGTCTTCATTTGGAAGAACTGAAGACCAGGCTTTCCGTGGTTTGTGATTCAGGGATATCCCTGGTAGATATTTATGTTCTGTTAATGCTATTCCTCTGGCTTCTTAGCGGCATGATTTTTGCTGAAGAGAGAATCTTTTCTCGTTTAGGAGAGGAAGAGACCTTTTCCGCTGTCTGTGCAGCTGACAGTGCACCTGAAAGCCCCCAACGAGCAGTTGGATGTGCTGGGCAGGTCTCAGGGAAGCTTCATGGCATTGTGGTGTTCCCAGGTCCAGACCCAGCTGCTGGATCAAAGCAGAGATGTGTGGCTATGTGTCTCAAATAAAGAACCAGCACACTGCGGGACCTGTGTTTGCTTCAGGAGTATCTCACATATAAAGCATAAACTTGCATAAATATGTGTATGCTCACTCTCCCCTCCCTCTCTCTTGCTCTCTAATAGTTTTCCCTGAGATTCTTGAACAACAGAGCAGATGGAAACTTTATTTAAATTTAGAAACCGTGAATACCACATGCTGAGCTCAATGGAGCAATTCAAGTTGGTTTCCCTTAAATGAATTTTTTTTAAATGCTGGATTCCATTTAGAATTTTTAAAATAGCATAAACACATGATATAAAGCATTTGAAGATACCTGTATTCCTTACCGCATAATGCCTCACTTGTATCTAAGTGTGAAAATGTGTCCTAAACAGATCAAATTTCACAGCTCGTCGTCCTAAAGGACATTAACACTCCATTATTTATTAGAGCCATTATAAAAGAAACTCCTGCACTGTCCCTAAAGAGAGAAAATCTGTCATGGTTCCCAGGAAAGAGAAGCAAGGATTATCCTTGAAAGCAATCAAAGGAGAGAATAGTTTTTACCAACTTGTCAGTGGAGTTGCCATGGGCACCAGCCAGGAGCCTAGGTTTAAATGTCAGATTTCCCTTCCACTACTGTCTATTCTTTTTCTTTTCCTTCATTTTTGTATTCATTCTATTATTTTCTTTTTTTTTTTTTCCCTTTTATAAGAATTTCTCTGCCCACACCCCTTTTTTTCCTAACACCCAGTTTCTTTTGCTTCTTTTTATGCCTGTACTCGGACATCATGCCAATCCCAGGTAAAGAAATCTGGTTTCGTTTTGTTTTGTTTTTTTTTTAAATTAAGACAAACAATATGTTCTTGGATACTCGTTTGAAAGTCATTAGCATATTAATATTTGTCCAGCAAATAAAAAAGCAAAAAAAAAAATTGCATTAAGAGACTGACACAGTTAGGGAAGAAACAGCAGCATAGAGTCAGCAGCAGCTCCCCTTCAGCATTATTGCGCCTGGCTGTTCAGAGACATGTGGTACATTTCATTATTTGCTAAAATATTACACAGAGGGGGATGGGGAAAAGGAAAAGAGCAGAAAGAAAAAGCTCACATCTGTGGTAACGTCTCTGCGGGGGGAAAAGAAAAAAAGGCAAATCCTACCATTTGTGGAAGGTATTCATGTGTTGCCGGCTGGCTAAACTACACATCAATTGAATTAATGTATCCGTTAAATCTAGATAAAAGCTCAGAAGAAGCAGTTTAGAAAACACTTTTTTCTTTTCTGTTCTTTTTTTTTTCCCCCTTAATTCCTCTAAGCTGGCACAGGACATCTGGTTTGGTTTGGTTTTGTATGCTGGGTTTTGTTTTGCCTTGTGTGTCTTCACTGTCAAAACCCCAAACAAGCCCAGCTGCCTTAAAAAAAAAAAAAAAAATCCATTTGTGTTTTGCTTACTTGTTAATAGCGTTAGCATGTAAATGAACACATCCAGGCTATAAAGTGAGCAATTCGTGAGTGGGTGGGAAGTTCACACCTCCTTTGGTGCTATTGTTTCAGGCTGACTAGCTGCAGGCTCAGCAGGGCCAGAAGAGTACAGCCCTTTGCATAAATGAAGGCAATAGTTGCAGAAAGAAAACGGAATTTTTTTAAGAACTGAATAATGCTGTCATTGACTGGGTGACTGTAACCTCCATTTGGTCACTAAGTTTGTTCTGGAGAACGAAGATAAAACTGTAGTGCTAGCAAATATTCAAATGTGGATCCTGGTTTTAATCTCGGACTTTATTTTCACACTGTGTGCTTCACTGTGGCTGTGGACAATGTGACAGATTAGTGCTTGTGGTTTTGAAACCCATTTCTGATCTGCCTTCCTATGATCCTGCTTTGCCTTTAAGAAACTCTGAGCATGTTTCCATGTGAATTATTGACACATAATTAATGATGGGTTGCTATTGACTTGAAAACTGGGTTGTTAATAGAAGTAATAGGATGCAAATTCTCAGGATGCATATTTTTAATCCAAACTGAAGTTCCCACAGTGGTTTTGAACTAAGTGATTTCTTATTCACTCTTGCGAATCATTTCTATGTTCTTGGTGCACGTAGCAATGGTGCTGGATGGTAGAAAGATGCACAATGATGAAGTTCGGATGACTGTGTTACAAAAACAGAAATCACTGTTTAGAGGCCAAGATAGCCGTGAGTCCTCTAGGCCTATGGCCTTCGGTGTTTCGTGTCACATGCAGTCCTAAGGCCTGTTACCTAAAGACCATCCAGCCCTTGAAACAGATACTTCAGGAATCTTCCTGTGCAAGGGGGAGGAGGGTGTGAAAGTTCAGTCCCTACAACAAATCGTCTCAAAGATTAGGAGGTGGTATCAGTGACATTTATCGAAGAGCAGGAAGATTCTTACTTGCTAAAGGCTGTGAGATGGTAGCACTGACGTAACCAGTTACTTCGATTTGGGTTTCATCGAGGTGCAACTTGCAGGGACTGAGAGCAACATCACAGTGTGGCATGCTGAGTGTTCCTACTTTGCCAGGTAGGTTAGTCCTTGCCATGGGATTTTGGTGACTGATTTATGCTCTACCCTGAAGAACCTCAGCAGCCTTTGGGGGTGTTAGGGAACAGAAATGTCCTGCTTCCTCTCAGCTGGGCAGTAACGGGTTCGGTGGTGCTGAGGGTTGAAGACCTCAAAGCAGCTCCTGGAAGCTCAGTTACAAGCAGAAATGTCAGCTCCTTTCTCTAAAGCTTTAGCATTCAGCCATTATGGAGAGTTTGAAAAAGAAGTAGTAATATTCAGGGATCCTTTGGAGAAAGACTGAACAGATGAAGCACAAGCATTTAGAGAGAAAAAGGAATAATCTATTCTCAGTGGGTTTTGTGGATGTAAATAGAATGGGATGACAAATAAAGGACCACAAACTGCAAAAGGGGAAAATGAAAATTAAGCATTAAGAAGTTCTCTCAGACAGTAAAGGTTAGTTAGTTGCTGAAATAGATTGCCTAGGGAAGCTGTGAAATGTTTATCATCAGAGGTTTAAAGAAAAAAAATAGGAGGCAATGTCAAGAATGTCTTGACTATCATTGCTAAAGAAAAGTGCTAAATATTAACTGTCCTATCATGGCACACTGGGAAGGACTGGAGCCCTTCTAGCCTGAGTTTCCATGAAGATCCACCATTTCAAATAGCTGATGAGAAGTCTGGCTTAACGACAGCAGTGGCCTGTCTACTTTTTATTTAGAACCAGAAATTATTGATGACCCTGATTCATGAAACCTCCACTCTTAAGCAAGCCTAGGAGTCAGGTTAATAACAACTCAGAAACCTTGACTAATTTAGTGGGAAACTTTATTTTAAGATTTTATACAAGCATGCATCACCACAGTAATTTAAAATCTTGTATGTAAAATTATAGCAACCCTTTTCCTGGCATCTCTGAAACATCTTTGAGAGTGGAGATTCTGGCTATGCTAGACGTTTGGTACTATGTCTTTATTTACTAATTTTTTTTTCAAAACATGGCAGGGAATGTGTTTCTTTCAGAAAAAAATAATTTATCCTGCTCAGTAGGATAACTGAATGATTCATTCTGGTATTTTATTTGCAGTCTAAACCTAAAGTAATCTTCATCCTCCAATGCAATACAAATAGTCTTCCCTTTTTATTCTTGTCCATTCAAAAAATGTGTTTTCATGTCTTACTGCATATCTTAATTTCATTTCCATTGAAGTATAATCTTACTCTGAAATAAAATATATTCAAATACAAATAAAAAAAATACTTAGAGCTTTTTTGCCCGAGATTTCCTGTTAATTTACACATAAATTAAAATCAAACTCTGTATGTCATTCACGTGTGTCATGCCAGTGAAGTCCACGTGAATTGCATTCTGCTGGGGCACCAGCCTTGTAATGGAGAGATCCCAGCCCTTCTAAGCAAGATATACAAAGCAGGAGAATAGTAAGTGATTGCAGCCATAACTTCTAAGATTTTTAAGTCAGAAACCTCTTTTTTTCTTGTCTGTAAATGAAGGTATATTTCTTTGACTCTGCATGCGTAATAAATAATGATGGCAGTTATATAAAATCAGGCATGCTATTCTTCATTTACAGTAAAAAAGTGTTATTCTCTTTCTCTTCGTGCCCTGCCAGTGTCATTTTGGAAACACTTTGCTGTGGAGCAAATGGCAATGGAAGCGTAGCCACCTTGGCCTTCGGCCATGTGGGAGTATAGAAACAGGAAATCAGATTACCAGACAGAAATTAAAGTTGACATACGAACATAGATCAGTATTTACAAGATGAAGCTTATTACCTTGTTATTAGCAGCTGTCAAAATCAAGAATTCATATCCTGATCCAACACTTAAAAGAAACAACTCGATAGGTGAATCAATATGAAAACTAGGGATTTACCCTGAAGCATCAGTGAAGATGTATGTCTGATACGTGTGATTAGTCTTAAACTGTTACTGTGCAATGCCATTTACCTTGGTAGAAGTTGGGAAAATAACGGCTAAAATTGGCTTGAAATAGAAAGCTGCATCAACAAGCCACCTTTTCAGGGACGTTACAAAGCCACTGTTTCCAGTGGCTGTCATTGATACCGTAGCAGCACTGGAAGCCCTACACAGTATTTAGGCTCTGCAAAATGTGCTTCCTTTTCTGCTTTGATTTATTATGTGACAGTGTTAAAAATTTTAGCAGGGTTTGTCCTCACAGAAATGATAATTTACAACGGAAAGCTTCTCACCTGAGGTGCCCGACCTGGGCAATCTCAGATGTAGCACATATGAAACGGCTTATTGTGTGAAGTGCTAGCTGATACCAAGTGCAAATCAGAAATAGCATAAAATACAGGGTAGCTACTCCATGACAAGATGACTGCCCACAAACTTCCTTGCCCAGCTAACAGATACCAATATTCAGATAGAAAGTAGAAATAAGTAGGAGAGGGAACAATTCCAACTCTGTGCTCAGCTGGGGAGGAGGGAAAGTGGAAGGAGGAAAGGCTGTCAGACTTAGCTGGTTAACAGTAAACAGCTTTGACAGTTCTAGCGTTGTTCCTGCCTGGTTTCAGCAGCTGTGTGTGATCCAAGAGGTAAATGCACACCTCATCACATCTCAGACCGTGTCAGGTCTGCCTAGAGCATACTGCGGTGTCATTATGGCCTGGGCATCCTTCCCTTGCCAAATGGCAAGCACAGTGTGCCGGTGGCTTGCCCTGACCTAAAGCAAGGTTTCACTGAGGTATGCACCCAGAGGGGGGAATTGTGGAATGAGCTATTCCCGCTCTCTGACGGCACCTAGCTGGGTCTTACAGCTGTAAGTATTGCAATACAGTTTGACGCTATACATGTCTTAACGTCAGGACTGTGAACTTCCCGTGGTACCTGTTCTATTACATGTTTGATAGCACACAAGTAATTCCTTTCTAATGACTGAAGACAAGCTTCCAGAAAGCCAGGTCCCAGTAAAAAGTGAGTAGGTGAAGTCATACTAGCATGCTAATTAGAACATAGGAATTGTCCTGTTACAGGGGTCTATACACCTTGGTATCCCCTTTCCACCAGTGGGCATAAGCAGATGCCTGGGGAAGAATAAAGACAGGACAGTTTTTTAAAACTGTTTTGGCCTTGACCTAATGGCCACTCCCAAAACTTGCTAAAATGGATGTGGTTTCTATGCGGTTAGTAACACTTAAGGGTTTCCATGGACTTCTCAAGTTTCCCCTGGAGTCCCATTTAAACTTTAGCATTCACAATAGCCTTACTCCTCATATGGAAAAATTTCTGTTTAGATGGAGAGCTATTCATGCAATAGGATTTATGCTATTAACTAACTGTGAAAATACAAAGCAAAATACCAGTCTCTGTCTGAAAAAGGGAAGCCATCTGAAGATGTAGACAAAACTCTCTGATAGGGGCCTGCATGTTAACATCTATAATCTTTAGTATTTTAAATGTGCTTCGTCATGTTGGGTTCACAATTTAGCGTCTCTGCCTGTCAGAGAACGGTGTCATCGTGCCGTAGTTAACATATTTGTGCACATGCTATAGAAATTACCAGAAAATTTAATAGACTTCATGTGGCAACAGCTGCCCTTCTTATGATGCCAGTGTTACAGATATGAAGAGTACAGAAATGAGAGCAAAGAAATCTAAACTAATGGGTGAAAGGGGGAGAATGGAACCACTGCAAGATTTGTCTTTCTGAAAACTGCCTGATTGCTTTTCAGATCTATACTGTTTTTTCCCGTTGACAAGCAAAGCTTGGGAATAGTAAGTGCTGCATGAATTAAATCCATCAGACTTGACTGACTGGATACCATGTACTGGATCTTCAAGCCAATCTGGGTTCTATCAGTGTGCTGCTATTGATTTCTGTGCTTTGACAGAAAATAGCTGAGAGACAAATGATTGGGGGGGGGGGGGCAGGAATCCTACAAACATTTTTTTGTGTTGCAATAGCTAGTAGCTAATGTAACACGAGATTTCCCCTATCTAAAATACCATTGAGTGTGTGAGCATGGTTTTGTACCTATCAGTTAATAAATTTTAAACATTTCTCTGTTGATACTGCACACTGTTCTTTTGTGTCTCTTTAAGAAAGGAGTATTGACAGCAAACCAGGAGGGTAGTTATTCTTGTCCACCTACAGCATGTCTGTTCCAAAGCATCAGCAACTTCCCCCTTTGCAGTATAGCCATTCTGTGTCAGAGATACCAGGCATGAACTCAGATGAGAATGTAAATCCATCCCATTGAAATGGAAATTGTCAAAGATGTTGCACGGGTCTTTCACCAGTCACTGTTTATTTCACCCTGTGTTTTTAATTCTCAGACAAGTACTAGCTTTGAAAAGTTCCAAAAAGCATTTTATTTTCTTTCCCTCATCCTTTTTTTCTTGTTTTTGTGTCTTCTATTTTACTTTGTGTAAGAAAGATCAAATCCTGTCCCTGGCTGGACCTAGGAGGAGAACTGGGGCCAAAAATGCCCAAGAGTGGCTTGCATGCAGAGTAGCGGGGACTCCTGATGGAGTACTGGGGTCTACTTGTTTTTTCTGATGAACTGTATAATAGAGCAGCAAATGTTGAATATTTTGTAGAGTGCACTACAAATTGCTCCTGGGCACAGCGCTGTGGTAAGACGGGGGAATGGGAGGTTTCAGCTGAAGTTTTGCTCTTTGCCTTGTGCCACGCTCTGGTAAGACATAGTACCTTTCTGCCTTGTCATTCAGCTCTTCACTTTATTAATCCTCTGGGGCAGGACTGTTTCTCCTGTGCTTGGCTAGGACCTGGAATAAAGTTTTCCTGAGGGATCTGTAGAAGCCACTGTAATTCAGATCAAAAGGGAGTTATGTATGAATGAATGTGCCAGGCATGTACACTAATGAAGTTCAGCACCTTCTGCATGCAGGCAGGAGAAGAAATAGGTTTTACACCATGCTGCAGTCTCCTCTAAGGTTTCTAGATTTCCTTTGGATTTCTTCCTTTTGAATACTTCATTTTTATTATGATTAAATCATAAAATACTGTTAAAGGATTTCTCCATGCAGAAGTGAGATCCGGTTGGGTTCATGACTATTAATATCTGTAGCATATTTCACCTGAGTGGTTACGGTCATTTTGGATAAACTCTGCGTTTCATCAAGGGTAGATATATGTTGCTGAAGGGAATGTATGCAGCAGTCACTGATTTGCAAAACATGCTGCTCTGTGACGTTTCCTACAGATGGCTCTGTTAGGGAGAAATGTTAAGCCTTAGGATTTTATCTCTCCTAAGGGATGGAGAAGACTTTATGTATCTTTCTTCTTTCTACTGTCCAAAGTACTACATAGCCTAGAAAATAGAAAACAGTAAATCATTTTTACATTTAAAAACATACTGTATTAACCAAGTACAGATCTGATTTCTGAAAACCTTTCAGTATCTGAAGCAGAAGTTCCTTATTAACAGAGGAGTCTGCTCTAAAAACTCATTTGTATAGTACCAACTTACAGTAATTCCTCACAACTTCCACGTAATGTATTCTAGGAGAAGAGCATCACAGATCTCCCCAGAAGGTACGGCTTCATTTAACTGGCATGAGGGAACAGTGCATATCAGTGGCCATTCAGGAATGCAGGGTGCTAATGGAGGGAGTTGCAGTCCCTTCCTCTCATGTCAGTTTGTGCCTTTCACTGGTGTAATAATAGGATTTTGAACAATTATTTTTGAAATCAGACATGGGAACGTTTGGGAGAAACACAGTCAGTCATGTCTGTTGTTCACAGTAGTACTTTGTTTAAAAAAAAATCCCAACAAACTATGTAAAATAAATCAGTGTCACACTCTAAAACCCTAATCCTCTTCATCATATTTGTATTTTATATGATACAGAAAATGTTTCCTTGCCATATATAAGGCCCATCTCAAAGCTGTTGTTTCAGCTCCTTTACAACATGCCTATGGCACAACGGCTGGTTTTGGTTCCCTGGAGGCAGCTAATTTCCCTCTTACAAGTTGCCGATGCCACAAGGCAGAAGTGGCCTTGTGAAGAACTCTAAGGAACAGACTGGATTCCCAAATCCCTTCTAGGGTAGCAGCAGCATCCTTTGTGCTTCAGTACTGTGTTGTGGCCGTTAGAGGTGGTGAGCTAATGAGACCATGTCTGACAGGAATTCTTACTCCTCTACAAGACCCGTCCCATGCAGTCTGGTCCAGAACCAGGTTCGCAGTCTGTCTAGAAGGCTCCCTGAAAGGTGGCATCTCTTTTTCAGCCCAGCACTGTGAGACAGCTTAGACAGCTTGTGATTGAAAGCTTAAGAATTAAAAAAGGCAAAAAAGCTTTCGTAAAAATGAGAGCTCCTTCTCTATGAGCAGCAAAACAGTATCAGAGCAAAAGCCTCGGGATGTACTGCTATGCATATTGCACTTCCTCAGTAACTCAATATTTATGATAAGAAGTTATGAAAATCAATTTAAGTGGCTACTGTTTAAAAATACTTTTCCAAGTGGTCTCTACTTTAAAGTTGTCTGCATATTCACTTTCAGAATTTTGGGGTATACTTCATTGAAGAAAATTTTTTTTCTTTTAAACGTTCTCAGAATGAGACAAGTTCACTATTTCAGCCCAGGTAACAGGTGCTTTTTGTTTGAAGAGTTACGGACTCCTGTGTATCATAATAGTCCTTAGACAACTTGATGCACACTGACTTAACATTTTCAATATGAATCTGTCTGTATTTTAATGTTGTCTTAAAAATAATGGGGATTTCTTCAGCCTCTACAAGTTATTGTGGTAGCTGTCTTAGGTTGGAGGAGTTTACCTTCACTGAATTAAGAAAACTTCTCCACCTTCAAGAGCAAAGTGACAAAAAGGAGTTCTCAGCATCTCTGGTTCCAGTGAAGAAAGCATGCAAATAGAAACAAAGATGTTTCTACTTACAGAGCAACTGTTCCTAAGACATGATTAAAAATGTTCAAATTTCCAGTAATGTATATATAACATATTCCTGTCATCTGCAGCGTATTGATAGGAAACCTTAAACAGCAGATGCTCTGTGAGACTTTTAAACTGAAGTCCAATCTATATAGGAGAGAGAACTTAGAATGAGACATAATGTAGTTGTGAGACAAGACATCACAGGCAATTTCCTGAAAGAAAGAGTGAGATTTAATCGCTTTGGGCTACTTCTGCAGCTACTGCTGAGGCATGTTAGTAGCTCTGTCAGAGAGGGAGATGCTTGTCAAGATTGTAAGCAAACTGAATTGCTGCCAGCTCACAGACAACAGATGATTCTCATAGACCATTTGTTTTATTTCTGCACATTTCGTCTTGTGCTTTGCTGTTTTTCTAAAATCCATGGCCTTTTATGTTGTGACAACAGGGCATTAGCAATTATTGCTGTTAAAGTGCTCCACACAAAAGCAAAGCCCCCTCTCTGCCATGTTAGTCCTCAGAACTCAGTTTGTTTGTTATCTTTTACCAGTTCTAAAAGTTCTAATTCTAACAGCTTTAATTACCTCAGGGAAGTAATTTTACAGTTTTTGTTTGCTAAAAGTAATTTTTCAGCTACATGGAGTAGCCAGTCTCGTGTTATATTAAGTAGTATTTGACTCTCCCTGAAAGACTTCCAAGACGTTGGAACAAGACATTTAATGGTGTAGAGGTGGGTGACCGCTGCTTCCTAACTGCCAGGCACAGAGAGATGAGGGGAATGAAATCCACATTATCCCATATTTTCTGCAGCTCACGTAAAATACTAGCCCCAATTAGCATTCTTGTTGCTGGTCTCAGCTAACATTCTGTTGCAGCAGTGTGAAGGAAAAGCGATACCCGGCAGATAATCAGCTAGGTAATTACTCGGGTAATTACTAGGCAGTCATTCCTAGTCCAAAGGCAAGACATGGACTGTCTAACCAGCAGCTCTTGGACCATTCTGCCAACCTCCATGCTGCATAATGGCTGCCACTCCTCAACAACATTTATCCAGTTTTCCTCATGCTATCCTCTCCTGTTGGGATTATTTGCAGCCCGCAGTCTCCATCTTGATTTCTAGGTTGATTGCACAGATTGTAACTCAGGGCAAATTTGGCAGAAGGACTACAGGAGGTAAGGCAAGGAGAGACAGATGGGTGAAAATGACATTGACCCAGTTACCTTGTCTGAACTAGATGGAAAATTATCTCTTTGTCCCATCACTCTCCACATATCAAACAAATAAATTTAGTATTCCTATATTAGTTCTGCGGCATCATTTCCACGGCCCCGGGATGAGTGTTCCTGAAGTGAATGCTATCCTGTATGATTATCTGAAGTAAGCCTCACTGTCACCAGCTTTTCTTTTCTCTCCTAATACCTCCAGCCAAGCATCTTCCCCAGCTCAGACCCTTGCCACTGGCTAACAGCACCAGCTGAAACACCCAGCAAAGGCAGTTAACATGGATTCCACACTGTGCCTTGCATCACCTGATGTTGATGTGCCTCACTAGCAAGTTGTACTTCACTGGTTGGGAACCAGTGCTCTGCTGTAGTCCAGGATGCTGCAGCACGAAGTCATGAGCAAATTCTCATTTTATTTGTATTGTCTGGTGAAGGAGGAAAGAAAGTAATAAATTGCCTCTAAAAAATATAGCTTTATTGTAGGACATAATTCAGGACAGTGACCTAACTGGAATCTCTTTCCAGGATAAACATCACAGATATCAATATACTCCTAAAAGTGGGTAAAGGATCTAAATATTTTTTCTGAAACACCACAGCTATTATCAAGAGCAAGACTGTATTCCAGGTGATTAGCATCCTGCAGACCACTTAGTCTTGTCTAGGGCCATGTCATAAAGGAGACTGAAAAAGTGGAAAATTTTAGGTTTCCATGTCAGTGAATTGGGAAAGGCATCACCAGTTTCAGTGCATAACATGTGGGAAGAAGAAAAGATGGTCCAAAGGATTACAGCTAGAGAAGGGAGAGAGGGTGTGGGGGCTGGAGACCCCCTTTACCAGAAAACATGAGATACCACATTTTCCTTTTAAATCAATAATTTCCATGAGAAACTCACTTCAGCACTCAGAAATTTGTTCTCAGAAGTGTAAAGGTGCAATAAGAGTGTGGGGACAGTATTCAAATGCAGAAACCAAAGCTCTCAAAAGCATAGGGAAGTTAGTGTTGGTGGCAGAGGGACTGTCCACTCTTTCGGCTTGCTTGGCCAAGAAACCCCTCTGTTGATTTCCGTGAGATTTAGTCAGGCTATTGAATTGCCAGGGTATCCATAATTTAAAGGTAGTGTTTTGTGACTGAATCTTTTTTTCTTTCTTTTTTTTAACAAATAAAAGCAAATAGCATTACAATAATTCACACTCCGAAAAGCATTTTCCCATTGCATTTAATACAATTTCATTAAGTTAGCACAATCCAAATTAAAATGTGAACAAGATACTTGTTTAATATATCAAAAGCAAATTAAGTCTGGATTTGCAAAGGTGTTAAAGTTTTTCCTTTCATAAAATAGAATTAGTTCTAACTTGTGTCTGAAGTTTAAACTGAAATGAATTTATTGAAATATAAACCAATAGTTTAAATCCAAGCCTAATGTAATTAACAAAGTGAGGAAACTTCATAAGGTTCAAATGAATATTGTTGTTATGCTTACAAGCTGAGGAACAAATCAGCGTAGCAGTACTGAAATTATTAGAGTTTCAATGGGTAACCCCTTTGAAGTTTATGACCGTGGGAGAGGCCAGGAATAGGGAAATAAAGAAATACACAAATATGCAGAAAATATTCGTATTTTTAGTAAACTTACACAGGTAAATTTTGACAAGTGTTTAAGGTGTGATATTAATAATTTGAACTGATATTAATATTTTGAACACATTATCTGAAGTCCAGTATTGGGTGTAAATATGAACTAGCACTGCAGAGATGTCTTATTTGAGGGTTACAAATTCTCTCTTCCTGTGTTTGCATTCTTTTGTTTCTGTTCTTCATACCGTGTAGTGAATGAGTTTACTAAGCCTAATGTGCACACAATTGGCAAACATAATATGTAAGCATTTGTCTAAATTGCTGAAAACCAATTTTGAATTTGGGAATGTGACTATTTGTTCAAGAAGGTAATTCAGTTGTAATGAAAAACACCATACAGACCATCAAAACTAAATGACAAAATACAAACTGAAAATATCAGACATCAAAACAAGCAGCCTGATTTAGAAAATGTTGAAATTTGATAATTAGGTCACTCTGTTGGGCAGCTGATTCTGAATTTAATCCTAAATTTTAGGCATGTGTTTTGGGAAAGGTTTGTGCTCTCAGCCTCAGTTTTTCTTTTTGTGAAGTTGGAGTAGTGATGCTTCCTTTGCTTACAGAGATGGTAAGAGGATTACTTCTTTTCACACTGCTTTTAGTATGGAAAGTCCTATAAAAGCATTATCTGAAAATTTCAGACAGCTCTAGTGTTATCCTATTGCCCACTCATAGAGGCAAGTAATGGATAATTGGGTTCCAACTTACCTTCATTATATAAGAGATTTCTCATTTAACTCTATCAATAGAAAGATTAAGAGTCCTTGTTACTCCAGGAGAATAAAGTTGCATAGGACAGAAGAAGTGAATAACAGTGAGTATAAAGCCATGGTTGTAAACCAATAGAGCTGTTGCAATAAGAAGTTTCAGACTATGAAATACCCTCTCTAACCTTTATGGTCATACTTCTAATTCAATACATGGAGACACATTACTCTGTATCATGTGAAGCAGAATAAAGCGGCCCATTAATTGCATCAGAAGTTTACAAGCTGACTTCATATTTTCACACCTGTCATGTGAAGACAGATGATGAGACTCTCCTGTGAGTTAGGGCAGAGCCAGTGGAAGGGCAGTTGGAGCTCATTTTGACTTCCATGACCTCTTTGGGTTAATAATTATACTTATCGTACCTGTGCAAGTTTTGGGTTGTTTGTTTGGCGGGTTTTTTTGTGATAGCACTGGCGTGTTTGCTGCGTGTACACAAGACTCTTTCTACATTAGACTTCTGTTTCATTAGAATCTGCTTTTTGTTTGTGACTGGCAAAGCCTTTTTTAGAATTTTGGCCAAAGAAGAAGGGTAGAATTAAGTTTTCAGCCTAACACATGCATGTGCCAAGTTCATAATGTACACAGAAGTGAGGCACTGTTAACTCCTTTCAGTTGTCACAGCCCGTGACACAACTGAACAGGCTTTCCCACTGGGAACTTTCTGATGGTGCTAGCAGCAGGCACTAGACCTAACTAATAATGTTTTCTGAAGACCCAAAGCTGGTTTATTCTCTGCCCCTATCAGGCAGAATTTTGATACAGGGGAGCAGCTAGTTCTGCGACTGTCGTTGCTTTCTTTGTCTTCTTTTATCCAGGAAGCACATTGAAAAGTACTTAGCCAGCTTCCAGACAAAGTTGGTGGTTTCTGACTGTGCCGTGTCTGTAGAAAACTACATCTGACAGTGTAAGAATGTTTTTTGCACAGCTGCACAATATTTCTAAACCTTTCTCTGTATTTATCTGCAGGGACCTTACAGAAGTAATCCGCCCTTATGGCTACAAAGCTTAATTACTGTAATTCTGCTTTAATTTTGCTTCCACTGGAGTTTCTCTGCCTCATGCAGCTCTAGAGTAGCATTTATCGGCACACTTATTCCTTGGAATAAACTGATGTGGTGGGTTAGCGTAGGGCGCTGTCTGCCTGCGAAGTGTCAGGTAGACTGTAACTTACCCTGTTAATTTTTAAAACCTGTAACAGAGAGACAATATTGTGTTGCAAGGCCACCTTTCTGTGTCACCCCCCTAAAAGCTCTCTTTGTTTTGATACTGTTCGTATTTCTCAGGTTTCCACTGTCCTTTCTGTAGCAACCAGTTTCCTGTTGCTGCTGGAATGTCAAAAAAGTTATATTCTTCTAGATATTTCTGTCTATTTTGAAATCACCGAAGGGAAAAGTTTCCCCCACTATACTAATTAAGGAGCATGCTATTTGGGTAGCACTGAGGTTGATACTATCTGCATCTAGGTTTATAAATAGCATCTCTCTTTATTTGTTCATCTTTCCTGATAAATACAAAGCTACCATGCAGTCAGCTCTTCAGGAGCACCAGTTGCAGGCAACCAATATATGGCTCAAATATACGGTATTGGTAGCATCTATGTTAGAAATGTCATAAACCGTGGTCATGCAAGGGAGTCAAGAGTTCACAATTACCTTCATCTTTCTGTGAACGAGGACTGAGCATGCCTGCTGTCCTTACAGGTCATGTCAAACAATAGACGTGCCATGTGAGTGTAAATGCTACAACATTTGATTTTCCAGAGGGTAGATCAGATACAGACCCACAGCCTCGTCCCATATCCCCATGTTGTGCCCATTGCCCAGCAGAACTGCAGAGGAATGCACACAGGCAGAGAGCAGCTTCTGGACCTGAGCTTCCTTCAGCCCCTGGAAAAACATCTCTGCAGAGCCCCAGCTGGACCTCTCTAAAGACCTTATTTTTTCCTTCCTCCTTTCGGGGTGTTTACTTTGCAGCCACTCCACTGCATTGTTTACAAATGTAAAAATAATCCCTCTCAGTCTCTGAAGTGCAAACAAACTATGCTTTTTCATGGCATACTAGCAAACCCTTAAATAACTAGGACATTGTATTGGTGATGAGAAAAGAAAGCATTTACGTAAAGAACAGCTTGCCAAACTTTATAATTTTCTTCTGCAATCAAGAGAAAAGTAAAGCCTCTAGATTCTCCTAGCACAAATTTTAATGATTATTCTGTGCTAGTATTTGATATGAATATTTTCAGTAAGACTGTAGGAAAAACATTGCTTGTAATCATCTCGTAATGTAAAAACATTCAGATGGGTCAGGCAATGTCAAGAAGGCTGGGAACAGATCAGTAGCCAGCAAAGGTCAGCAAGATAGAAAATACATAATTATGATGTGGCCTGTTTAATATCCATGGTTAGGGAAAAGTAGTCAGATTGCAAAATACTGGTCCTTTTTTCCTGAACTTACTGTAAATATGTTTTCCTGCAACCTTTGTATGTCTGTCTTAAAAATAGGAGTGGATTAGGAAGTAGCAGTGTGCTTACAAGGCAAGGACCTAGATAACAGCCGTGAGAAAGTATATTAGACAGTCAAGGGAAAACACTGCAAACCCAGCTTCTGAATTGTAGTGTTTTAATGATTTTCAGAGGCAAAAAAGCCCTTTCAAAAGTGGATAGATGATCCCCTAAAGGAGGTTTCCTTCCCTATAGCTCCCCAACACAGATTATAATACAGAAAGGGAGAGTGTGGTTCGAAATAGTCAACCGTTTCAGTGGCATCCATCAACAAAAGGCAATGACAGAATGAAAGGGAGGAATATGAATAACATCAGTTCCTGGGTTTACACATAGAGAACAAGAGAACACATCTGCTTTAGGCTTTACATTGCCATAAAGACATGGTTGCCTGAGCCTCACTAGGGAGAAATGAGCATATTTTATGCACCAGGTACAAGAGTGGACCAGTTCATGTTTTCCAGACTTCACAGTATTGAATTATACTGTTATTTTTCAGTTGTAAACTTTTCAAATTTATGAACCAGACCTGATTAAACTACTCTGTAAAGGAGATAAATGAGGTATTTTTTCCAATTAAACAAAATTACTTCTTTAAGTCATTGTTTTAAGAGATCAGTCATTCTGTTGGGGAGGATGGAGGGGAGGATGCTTCATCATACAGAAATACTGAAAAAAGCTGCATTTTGGAGAAGGGGAGAAAGAACGTTAATAAAATTTGTAGGTGAGAGGTGCTATAAACACTACAGGAATAGAGACATAATAGAACAAAATAGTGCCTAGTGAGAAAAGTATATGCACTGGCAATGCAAAATGAGAATCAACCTGAAAAAAAATGCAGACAGACATCTCCTGGGGAAATTAATCCTGAGCACATGCATTCAATGAGCAAGAGAAAATTGGGAAATGGTAGTGATTAAAGAGACCCTGAGGTGAAGCTAGTCAACAAATTAGACAGTAGTAACAGTATGAGATGGATAAACAATGGTGCAATTTTAGGATACATCATGTTCCAAATATGGTCATTTCCTGGTCAGAGAACTAGTAAAAACTTTAGGCATCAGAGATGACTAATGTCAGAAGCAAGTTGACATTGGATTTCTGTGGTGCATGGAAGCCCTTATTCTGGCTTACTGCACTGATGAGTTTCACTCCTGCTGATTGATGAAAATAGAGATTGATTTCTCATGGTGTGAAACACAACAGCAACTTTCCTAATTATTATTTTCAATCAAATCATTGTGATTTTCCTATGAGAAGAGAAATAATTGAGAAAAATAGAGGCTTGAACCACTACATTGCTTTTAAATGTATTCAGTTTATACTTTAGTCTGGGAGGAGAGCAATCATTTCTCTTTGTCTTCTGATGGAAAATTTCCTCCTTCCTCCCCTCTTCACAATTTTTAGTAAAAAAACCTTAAGCATGATAATCTAAAAATCATCTCAATAGTAAAGAATTGCAATCACCAGTATTATCATGTAAGACCAAGGCAGACATGCACTGATTCAGTATAAAGGGCTGAATGCACAAATGCAAGATAGATCCCTTTATACCAATAGACTCCCAGTGGAGAAAAATCAGATTACAAACTGAGTTAAAGAAACACTCAATTGTCGTCCCAGTGCTTTATTTTCAACCCTTCTTGTAACTGGGAAATACGTCCTGAGCCAAAGACTGTTAAAATGCATTAGTTCAGGGAAGTACGTGAGCACATGCTTCATGTTAAACATCGAGCACCATGTTGGACTCAGGGGTGATAATCTGCTGCAGAGGGCTCATTCATGTTGTAACCACCCGTAGCTTCAGTGGGAAGGACCTTCACAAGAAGCATCCAGGTAAAAGCAGACATCAACAACCTGCTCGATAAAAATCTGCCACCCCCAAACACCCAAAATGTATTTCCTTTCCTCAAAAAAAAAATTTGCTTAGACATTGGCAGTCTCCTTCAGATGAAGTAAAATGCAATTTAAATTTCATCTATGACTAGCATTTTCTTAAATTTACAAAATGCAGAAAAAATCAGTATGTAAACGTTTAATTTTTGCTTGCTGCTTTACCTGGGGTTATCACAGCCCAAATTACGCTAGGGAGCCTGTTCCGCTAAGCTTTGCAAAAACGTTAGTCATCAAGAAGTTCAAGATCAGTGCTCTGATTTTTGAGAACTCTGTTTGCTTATCTCTAACCTGTGCTCAGTTCTTGTCCTGCAGTGAAAAAGAGCCTGTATGCATCTCTAGTTTATGCTTTTTTTTTGCTTCACACTGGGGAAAAAGAGAGACACCAAACGAAATTTTGGTCCTAAGTACATTGATCTAAATCTCTGCCAAAAGAAGTAGAGTCCCTCTGGAAGAATATTTTTCCATTGTCTTTTCCCATTTTGGATTTATGCTTCCCTGCCATTTGTGTCACTCATCCCACCACATTTCTTGTGATGCCTGTATTTCTCAGAAGGAGAACAGCAGCTTCTCATATAGTCTGACTGAGCAACATGACATTCGGTGTTTTTTAATTAGAGAATACAGTTCATGGAAGAACTGTGAGCCACAGCTGATAAGTGCATGTAAAATACAGCCCTTGCTCTTTTAATCCCGCTTGCTTATTTTACATAAGAACAGAGTCTTTGTAAGTGCCATACTGGAAGCTCATTATACAAGAGGAATAAAATTCAGCTTCTTGTTTTTATGTTATTTTTGTCGGAGACGTATCCCATATAGAGATCTCAACTCTAAAGAAGCCTTAATGTAAAAGAAAGAAACAATGGGATCAGGGACAAGCTTAATTGGCTTTTTCAGATGTTTAAAACATGAGGCCAGCACATTCATGTATGTAATGTACATGAGATGAGTTTCTGGTAAAGAACTAAATGAAGGATCTTACAATGGCGTACTGAATATGCGTGAATTTCCAGGGTTTGGTTTGGGGCTAAGGCATTGTGCTAGGGTAAATAGTCCACAGTAGCTATTAAGAACAGTAGTACAAGGAGTGCGATGCATCTGCAGTAGTGGTGGTGAGTTTTGCTCTGGTCTAACAAATCTGGCAAAAATCTCCTTAGGTGCACAGAAAAATCATTTGTTACCTGGGATTCAGGAAGATCTTCAGAAAGACTTACACTTGCTCTGCAGAACACAGAACCTAGATTTCTTCTTGTCGGATGCAAAATCTATCAGGCACATGAAGGACTCTGATCTCCTCAAGGGCAGTAACATATGGTCAAATCCTGCTCTCACTTACACTGGGGTCAGTCAGCCCTTTGCAAGATGTTTCTGAGCCCCATGTCTTTCACATGGGCTTTGTCCTGGAAGGGCTGGGGGGCATTCATCAGCGCCCTTAGTCTCTTGCTGGCAGACACAGGAGAGGGGAATGACAGTAGAATGTTGTCCCTGGTACCCACTTCGTCCCCCAACGGCTTCCGCTGTATCTCCATGTCACCACAGAATCTTACTTGAACCACAATGTTTCTTCTTTTTTTCTTGCTGTTTTTTTATATCCCGAGTACATTTCTGGAGCTTCATTGTACCCTGATCACTTTGTGTGTGCTGTTTTGCAGCTTATCTTGAGAAAGGTTTGTTTACAGTTGCAGAGTAGCCTCAGAATTTAAGCTACCGCAGCTCTAACAAACACTAAGTTTACTTTCCAGTGTTTACTTTTAATTTTTCATGCTTTTCTGTATCAAGTTCCCTTAGTATAACAGTGTCTGAGCACTGGGGGGGGGTTGACATTTGCTCACTGACACGCAGAAATTCCAATCGACCTCAGTGAATTTTAGATTATACCTTCTATAGGGAAGAATCAGAGATGCAACAAAGGTGATTCAAATTGTACGCTATCAATTAAAAATATGCACTCTTGAATGGATTGAAACTATTTCTGTAAATTTGCACTGAGGTCAGCAGATAGTTTTCCAAAAAACGAAAAGTCGAAACATATGGAAGCTTTGAAAACAAAACATGAAAAATGTTTTTCATTTCAGAATTGTATCATGAGATTAATTTTGTTGTCACTTAAAAAAAAAAATTAAAGTATAATAGCAGATTCAATTTGGTGAGAAAAAAACCCGAAAGAATCATTTTGGGTCAATTCACAAATTCTCTTGTTTGTTTAGCCGCTAAAAAATATCCTGAACTATAATTTATTCTCAAATACAGTTATTCTACCTGCAGTTTGGGTGCAGAAGCATAACATTTTTTAAAATGTGACCATGCGCTATTTGAAGGCTTTGGTTTTTTGAAGTAGACACATATATTCATTCTTTTATCCATCAGGATAGTTCAATTAGATTCAGGAGTACTTTTTAATAAGGTTACTTGCATAATTGGTTAACAGACCACATTTGCAAGTTTGTTTGATTAATGAGGAAAAAACCTTGTTTCTTAAACCAAGCTGCATCCTGGGTGCTTCCTAGCAGTACCTGAAGTGCCAAGTTGAACCTAGCAATACTGGAAAAGGTCAAAAATCTATTTCCAAGGCCCTGGTCTGAAAACTGTTAAAAATTCTGCGACAGTATGCTTTTATTGCACATTAGTTTTAATAGGATATTATTGGTTTGTGAGTACCCTTTTCCCAGATGCTGCCTACAACATAGTTTTTATTGCATAGCAGTTTTAATGTGATTTTACTGCTTTATAAATACACTTTTCACCATTCTTTCCTTGATACCATGGCTGTACCAATATGCTTGCACATTGCCGTTACTTCTGTCTTAAAATCAAGGTTAAAGCAATCACAGTAGGGCTTTGCAGCGTGAATGATAATTGAAAATGCATCTAGCAGGATGCTCTTGATATTCTATAAACAAACAATGCAGAATCTTTATTCATTATTTATAACTTGTTCTTTGTGACATTTCTTTACGAGACGTATCTTTTTCCTTTCACAGAGCTGAGCCAAAGCATATGTCGGGCCAGATGCATACATTTACCTCTCTCCTTTTCTCCCACCTTGAATCAGAATCTCTTGCTCTGCTTAGGTTCTATCTGCATATTGAACCAGCTGGTCCAGCACCAGCAGCCGCAGAATCATTTCATCTCACAACACACTGCTGCGTGTTCGTCCCACTTGTCAGGCTGCTCTTTAGTCCACGTTCAGTTCTGTGCTTGTTGGTAAATGACTGTTTGTTCTCCATCTAGCTGTTCTGGGTCTAGCTCTGCAGCATCTCTGCCACCAGAAGTCCCTGAGGGTACAGAAAGTTTTATGCAGATCTGACTCACGTCTATTTTTTATACCAGCTGAATCCTTAGCTAACAATGTTGTGTTTGCTTGCTTTTCTCCAGCAGGGATGAAGCCTAAAATTAAGCTATTAATTTTCTTTGGAGTTAGTTCAGAAGAATATAGGTAAAAGCATTTTTGCCTGTCCCCTCATTTGAGATTATCGGAAACCACAGTCAATTTTTATTTCACTGGATTTGCAAAAAAAAAAAAAAAGCAAAGCTGTTAAGCTTTTATTAAATGAAAACTGAAATTAATCATGCCTCTCCATACCTGTTTTAATCAGTTGCTTTTGATACCTATAGTTTCTCGTATTCTATTCTGACTCCTCTTTAGCTCCCAATCCCTCTTCCTTTTCTCCCTCAGTTTTTGTTTTAGAACATTGCTACGTCCAGTTTTTCTCTGTCTAGCTTGTTCCTCTTAAGTTGAATGCCAGGTCTTCTGTCTCCTGTGTGTATGTGAGGGAGACAATTTAACATCATAACCCTTTTTTGGCTTGCAGCTGCAGCTCAGCTGTCCTGTTCTCCAGAAGGCAATTTACCTAATTTGATTTTCACCAAACTCTTTTCCTTATGAATTCACCATATTTGCAGAGTGTGCCATACAGAGGTTTTAAAATATTGGCACAAGATTATGGTACCTTAATGCTCTACCTGTGCCCTGGTATTCCAAGATGTATTAAAAAAGTTATATCAGTAAAAAATTGCTGAGCCAAAATTTTAGGCTTCTACGTAGAAATAATCTAGATCTCCTGACTTAAAAGCATTTATCCACTGTCATTGTTATTTAGCATCCTCTTTGCAACTGATAGACTGGAAAGCGCCTATTTTCACATGATGCAGGTGCACCATCCTGTTTTTTCAAAGTTTAGAAAAAATATTTATGAAGTAATTCCAACTCTTCTGCACCTCTGTTAACAGTATATATTTGCCTCTGGTCTTCATGGATTTGAGTCTTTAAGTCTTTAGCAACCCATATGAAATTCCTGTACTTTTTAACCTATTATTTGTAGGGGTGTCTATCTATCCCTCATTTATTCCAGCCCAAACAATGGCCAGTGTCTAGTCCAGTGACTCATCTGATCTCCTGCATCATCACCAAGTCACAGTAGGCTTATCCCAGGTGGGTTGTGGTACCTTTTAGGTTAGAAAGACCCTTACTGAAGTCAGTGGAAAAATGCCTGCTGACTTGAATGAGGCCCGTGTTTAAAACTATTTTTTGGCACACCAAACTGTTCTATTTTTACCTGCCTTAAAAAAAAGATAAATGATCCTTCAGCAGAGAATTGTTTTCATATTCTTTTTTCTCTCTTCTTGATTGGATTTGTTTGGGGGGGTATAGCTTTGCAATTCTGTGAGGAGTAATGTCTCACTGTCCTTTGCTCTTTCTTACATAGTGAAGCATGCTGGTATAATTCAATAAGATTCTGCTATGTACATATCTTCTGATCTGCGAAGAAACTAATTTAATTCCAAATTAACTGCTCTCAAAAGTACTTTTTTTTTTCCTTCTTCATTTTAACACATTGCAAAGCTACAAGTAACTGTAGTCCAATTTTAATGAGAACAGTTGAAGGAAATACCATAGGTAAATGTCAGTGCATGTCAGCGTTAGGATTTAATGGATAAAAAAAATGCTTCTTCCATTGAGTTGTATATTTCCACCCTGTGTAAATAATTGTTTATTCAAATATATTTGTGTTAGGCCTAATAAGTTGTACAGTCTCCTGCAAATGAAATTCTTACAATGGTAAGAGTCTTATTTGCAGGATATCTGGAAGGGATTCAGATTACTATGCAGTGCTTCTAATACATAGAGTAAATTAAAATATAATGTGTACTGTTCATCCTAATGCTTCAGAAAGGGTGTTTCTTATTTCTGATGGTGAACATACTGCTAGTGACTAAAACTAGATGACCGCAAGACCAGATCTTGTGTAGAAGGTAAAAATTCTTTTTCCCTCTACCTTGTACACTGTTTACGTATATAGTGGCTGGTACAGAATACCATGCTGTTACAAACCACTAGAAATATTAATGTAACACATTTTAACTTCTGTGGTTGTGATTCTGACTTAGGGCCAGCTTTGGATATAGCAAGGTAGGCAGTTGCCCCAGGGCAACAGGCTAATAGTGGCAGCAAAGAGCCATTCTGCCCACACTGGAGGAGACAGGAGACTTACCTGTTTGAGCAGCAACTATTGCCTAAGCAGCCAGACTCTGCTTTTCCTCTGCACAGTTACACATCACCATCCAGCTTCCTTCAGCAGTTTCTCTCTCCACTTATCAAAGCCACAAACAAAGCAATACAGAGGCAAGAATACAGCTGTTGCTGGGAGGAGAGGATGGGGCAGGGAAACTCTTACAGATTGCTGCACGGAGGGAGGAATGGGAATGAGGAGAGGATCCCAGGAATAAAGATGCTTCAAAGTTCAACTGGTTTAGTGAGGAAGGAAAGTGATATTGCAATCCTGTCCATATTCGTAAATTCTCTCCAGCTTCTTGTTGCGCTTCAAAACCCAACTGATCTTCACCTTCACTTCCTTAACCCTGAGTCCTCCAACCTTTGTGATCCTCCTACTTCATCCCCTTCAGTTATTTTGTCCTTAATTTTGCTTGCACTGCTTGGAAGCATTAAAATTACTTCAGACTGGTTTCTTTGTGTGTCCTTGATGTGTCCGTATTCATCTCTTCCCTGATATTTGCATTCTTCAGTAGACATAGTCGGTTTTGTTCTGTGTTTGTCCAGCAGTTAACAAAGTGAAGGGGTTCAATGTCAAGGGCTTACAGGAAATAATTTTGGCAATAAATATTAGGATAAAGTGTTCAAATATTTCTACACCAAAATTTTTTGTTAACTCTAACCTTGTTATCAGTTTAAACACAAGCATTTCATCAATTTGTTACTTAAAGAAGGTTTGCTGTCATGTTCAATAGGGGTAAGGCAAAACAATTAAGGCATCCACACATATCTTCATTTGAATGGTCACGTGTTCTGTTCCTCTGGTTTTCTGCGAAGTCCTCAGTCTGTGCCTTGGTCTTGAAGCCTGTAGAAGGAACTTCCTGGCTTTGAGTAAAAAACCCACAACCCTGATCATTTGCATAAATCACCAGCCTTTCACATTTATCATCTTAATGAAGTCTGCAAATTTTATTCCTCTCTCTTCTTCCCTCTTTACACATTCAGAGCAATTTAGAGACACCATCTCCATTCACTGTTAGAGGGAACCCATCCCAACATGCTAACAAGTTGGAAAGGTAGAATTTTATACTGTGCAATAAAGGAAATATCACTGTGCACGTACTTATCACATGAATACAAGAACTGATTTAAATCCTCTTTGTGGCATGAAAGTACATTGATATTGAACAAAAATAAAGTTGGTATTTCCTAAAGCTTTCTGTGTTGACCTTAATTCTGAATTGCCTATCTAAGAATCAAAGTTCTAGCTGTCATCTGGTTCATATCTTAAGTAGAGTGCACATCCCTGTGTCTATATTAAAAATAAACCCAAGAGAAATAGCTTTTTGACCTTCAGTTAATTATTTTAGACTGGCTTAGAGAAAGCAGGAGTTATTTCACAGCCGCATTCCCATGTATACTATTTCCACAGATTTCCCCCCAAAAGAATGACACGAAATAAATTACTTTTAAGGAGATATATAGCTCCATGAACAAGAACAAAGGCTCTCTTAAGTATTCATCATAATAAGACCATGGAACTTTGCAGTAATTTCTTTCATTTTTTGAAGTGGACTGTTCTTCAGGCTGCTCTTCATGAGTATAGGTCAAGTATCAACCAGAAGAAAAGCGTGATTAACTTCAAATTATGTAAATAATGGAGGTCAAGAGAAGAATAATAAATCTATTCTTTTTTTTCAGAAAATTGAAATAAAAATAATCAAGACAGGAATTAAAACAAATTAGATTCACTGAATTTTCCCTATAATTCTTCAAAGGTAGAAGCAAATAGGATTTGGGGTTGGTTTTGTTTTTTGGGGGTTGGGGTTTGTTTTTCTTTTTTTCTGAATGTAATTCAGTCTGATTGCTTCTGCATACAGTGAATTGAAACGAAGAAAAAGCTTCATTAGCATCACGACATATACTTGTGCCTAAGTTCCATAATTCTTTCAGGTTTGACAAAAGAAAAAGACATGCTTTTTGGTCACAAGGATAGAAAACTAATTAAGTTTTCTTTGAAAATGACTGCAAGCTTCTCTGAAATGAGATATTTTTTTCCAGCTTTTGAATTATTTCCAGTTCCAGCATAGTCTAAAAGTTACAGACCAAGAAGACTGAACCAAGCAGAGCAGAACATTCTTGTAAGAACATCTACTGTGCCTCAGAGAATTTGCTTGTATATCTGATGGTAACATATTTTGTACTTATTTGGGTCTCAGCACCACAGACTGCTTTTAAAGCAAAGCAACTCATAAAACTCAGAAGCTGCCAAGGTTGGCTAGAGCTGTCAAGTTGGCACAACAGAAGCCCATCCAGTCATACCTGAGAGCAAAGAGGCTGTATGCCTGCTCACATAAGACCAGTCTAAATTCAAGTATGAGTTAGAAACACTAGGTTTTGGGTTTTAATCAAATCAACTATCAGCAGGGTGAATGGCTTTGCAGCAAAAGATTTATAAGTGGTGTACTCCTGTACTCTGAAGCATAAATAAACTGCAGGAAGCACCATAGGTAATTTGCCTCTAAAAACACAATTAGAAAAAAGAAAAGTTTTATGATTTTCTAGGGCTCAACACTGCAGTAATTATTACAGGAATATTGTAATTAAAATCAGTGAAAGTTTTACTTCATTGAATAAGGTCTACAGGAGCAAGATAATAATTTAAGAAATGGTAAAGCATATATTAAGAGAACTAATTTGTTCTCAAAGCAGTCAAGCAAGTCAGTTATCTCACCAGTGACTTTTGAGAAGGTACAAAAGCTGAGTTTAAGACATTTCTGACAGAATGCCCTCATGGCAGCAGCAAATGTAGAGTAAAATCCTTCAGTTTCACGGAATGACAGAATGGCTGAGGCTGGAAGGCACCTCAGGAGGTCATCTTGTCCAGTCCCCCAGCTCAGGCAGGGTCACCCAGGGCAGGCTGCCCAGGACCACGTCCAGATGGCTTTTCAACATCGCCAAGGACGGAGACTCCACAACCTCTCTGGGCAACCTCTGCCAGTGCTCGGTCACCCTCACAGTGAAAAAGTGTTTCCTGATGTTCAGGGGGAACCTCCTGTGTTTCAGGTTGTGCCCATTGCCTCTGGTCCTGGCACTGGGCACCAAGGAAAAGAGCCTGGCTCCATCCATCCGCTTTGCACCCTCCCTGCAGGTATTCGCACATGTGGAGCAATCCTTCCTGAGCCTTCCCTTCTCCAGGCTGAACAGTCCCAGCTCTCTCAGCCTTTCCTCATAGGAGAGATGCTGCAGATACTCCAGAGAGATGCTATGGTTTGCTTTAGGCACTCTGGTTTTGCTTTTTTTCTGCCTTTATATGAAGTCTGATTTGGCCTATTAGTAGGGAGCGGTGCAGAGGTGCAGTATCTGCTAGGTCAGCATGGTTTCTACCCATCTGGTAGAGGTAATGACTTAAATGCAGGGATGTGCATGTTAGATCCTTTACTGTTCTCTTAAATTCCCTTAGACTCCATTCATATACAGCTGTGTCTCAGATGAGGTAATTTGTGTGTCAAAGAACTGGAGGAAAAGGCAGCAAAGGTTAAGTTACCTTATTTATTGGTGGACCGAATGTGATAGGTGAACGAGAACAGTAGTAGCATTCCCATCCAGCACATTTTTCTTCTAGCTCTTACAACTCTCAGGGGTCATTATGGATTCCCACACTTTAAGATTACTCACTTAAATCCCTTCACCCAGCCTATCCCAGCAGTACAGTCCAGTTTCACGGAACAGATCTGGTATCACTGGATCCCTGCTATTCTGAACTTTGCTTACTCTTGTCGCTTTATGACCCTTTACATCTGTGTCTAGGCTTCATATTTTTGAGTCTTATTGCCTTCATGTAAAAGAGGAACAAAAAATGTAGTAATATATCCTACTACTTGGAAATCCTACAGAGGAAAACTGGTTTTTCTCATAGAGGTAAATGAAATTCAGCAGCAACATGGACGTAGGCTCTGCTCATTCTAAAAAAAATCTCCTCCTGCATTTCTCCTCTTAGAGGAGATACTGAAAATGAGCCTTTAAGACTGAACTTCAGTCTCATGGACTGACTGCAGTACAGGAAAGGTTTCATTATGCAGGAATATTTGAATAAGGCTTAATAGATATTTTTCAGTCACTTGAAGCACCAGGTAGTCTTTTATTGTGCACTATATTGTACAAAAGCTAAAAAAGAATGAGAAAAGTTCTGAGAATTTTGATGGGGGGGAGTTCACTTTTTGTCTGGAAGTGGTGGGTGACAGCAAAATGAAAACTTCCTGAAAAAGATGATACTGAAGCACCTGATGTTTTTATTAGCTTGCATTAAGCGAGGTGCAAGTAACTATTATAAATGTGGGAGAAGTGCATATTATGAAGTGCATGGAAGGGGCATTTTTGAAGACACATTATACCAGTAATGCTGTTGTCTTGTATCAAAGAAAAGGTCGTGTGTTTTTTGATGAAAAAAGTGTGAAGTCCTTCATCTCATTCATGAGAGGCAAATTGATGAGTCATGGAGCAGAAAGAGTTGAGGAGGGATTTGAGGATGTTTTCCAGGAAACGGGACCACTCTCCCGGAACAGAAAAGCCCAGCTGCTCCACAGTTGAGATCCTCTGGACATTTGTCTTGGCCTGATAGCCCCAAGAGTGGCTGTGTAGATTGATTTTGCTGGGAATCACAGACCAAGTAGAGAATATTATGTGTTGCCTGTTATAGAGGGAAAATGAGATAGTTTCAAAACAATTAATGCATCAAAAGGAAATGTTTTGCATTATAGGGAGAGTAGCATTTGGGAAGTAGGCCAATGCCAAGCAGGTTTTCATGCTGGTTATTTCAGAAAGGTTCTGCCAGGTGTCTTTAGAAAACCGTACAGGTGTTCTTGCACAAACAGAACACTGAAGCTTTCTCTGCAGACTTCCATTTCATTTGTGTCTGATACTTTGGATACTCTGGCTATTTCTCTGGAAAACACAGTGCATTTTTTATGGTAGAGGGTTCTATGTTTTATTAAATTAATTTTTTTCTGAGGAAATAAAGGTAGATCAACATTGTGACACACTTCAGGCAGCTTTGGGATAAAAAAGGCTTTGAGCTAAAGTCAGTCAGTGAAATAAATTCTGAACAACAGATTACATAAATGAAAGTTAGCAATAAAAGCATGCATGCGGATTACCATAAGGTCGATTGTATGTGCAATTTGATCTTAGTTCAATGTCAGTTTTCAAGGCTCTTGCCAACAGTTTCGGTTTGGAAAGGAAGAAATAGTATTGGGTGCTGTGACTTTAAAAACTCATCATTGCAAGCACAGGGGCCTTTCAGGTTTGTGTCCTTTTTCTTGTACTTTACACATGTCTACACATATGAGACTCTTACTGTTACACGCAGTCAGTTGGAAGAGGGTATAGAATAAAGCTGAGTTCTTGCATTGGCACTGAGCATTGAACGGTCACTCGACACTCACTGGAGAGCTCACACAACGTTTCAGTAAACCCAGGACTCCAGCTGATAGTCAGAGCACTTCTTCCTCTTGTACACAGTAAAAGTACAAGTGGCAGTTCAGAAAATGTATAATTACAAATAGCAGAAGAGGAGAGATCACTTCTGAAATCCTACTGCTTTTGGTTAGCAGTTGAAGAAATGTGTTAAACTGAACAGGCACTATAATTTACATATCTATTTTGTCCACAACCGTTTGAGCATGAGGTGGCAGGAGGGTTAATGTGTTTTAACTTCTCCCAGTTTTCCTATAAGAATACTGCCTAAGCTGTCAATTTAATGCAGAGGTAACTGAGTGTTCAACATGGTGACAATTTCCCAGCTCCTGAGTAAGTATTGGATTTTTCTGTCCTTGGTTTCATAAAACAGTTTTAAAGACAAACCTCTTGGTAACTATGCGATTTCAAAACATAAAACTAATATACTCTGTTTGTGAATGACTAGGGATATAAAAATATTTCATATTCTATCTACCATATGAAAATTAACACTGCATTATACTAACTCTTGGCTTGATTTAAAAATTTGTATTGCTGGCTGTTATGTAAATTTGGATTTCTATTCTTCTATTCTTTCACCTGGTAGAAGGTATGCTGTAAATGGCACATCTAATACCAAAAAAAAAAAAAAAAAGAAAAATGAAAAGCTTACACGGACAACAACATGAACAAGTGAATGCTTCAAAATTCAATTAAGGCTGAAAGAAAAAATGTTGCACTAGGGACTGTCTGCTGCAAAATAGGGGGACATTTTCTGTGCAATAGTCATATAACTTCTTCGAAGAATACAGGACTTGTCATCACACTCATTAGATTGTGTTGAGAATGCAGCCTCCCGATTATATGGAAAAATATTGTTCTTTTGATTTAAAGGGGTGGGAAAAAGGATGTGATTCATTATTTTTAAAGCAAAGACCTATATAACTGGGTGTCTCAAGGGCATCACTACACTCATAGAACTTTTTGCTTCTAGAGCTGATATTTCAAGCTGGCTTGTGTCCACACCAGTTGGAAATCACTACCGTCTAAGACCTGGTCCTACATTTCTTGGCACACAAAAAATCCTCTTAAGTCAGTGGTAGCTTTGTATGCAGAAGGAATTCATAATAAACCTCTCTTAATTACTATTCAGTGGCTTTTGTGAAGTGAGAGTTCTCAGTTCAGTTCCCAATGGATGCCTTTGGCAGTGAAAGTAACCAGCACCACCACAGCTAGTTTTGTCTGGTATCTTAGCTGGGACACAGTGAATGAACAGGTACCTACCCACTTGCTACCAGCTGTGACCCTGAAGTCACAGAGTATTGCCCGTTGCAAATGAAGCTGTACAGGTTTGCGTCTCCATTTTCCCAGAAGTAAGAAGTGAGAAATAAGAAAAGTTCATTTGTTGACAATCTTATCTTTCACAATCGTTGTATAAGTTTAAAAAAAAAAAATAGAAGACTGAGTAAAATAAGAACAGAGACTGTAATTAAAAAACTTTACAAAAACATTTTTCCGTTTGGTGTAGAGCAATTCTTCAGTAGCCTCAGCCAGTCCATTTCAAAGGTAGGCAGATGTGTTAGCCTCCAAATGAACTGTAAAGCACTGGTCACCACTGGACTGCTTAGCAGTCCAATAGTGTCTCTTAAATGTCTTTCATAATGATTAATACTAACACAGTACAATGCTAGGACAGTATCCATATACTTCACTGCTTAGAGTTTTGCTGTGCACAGACAGCTGTTTTTTGAAAGAAACTTTAAAACGCCAGGCAGGTAGCTGGTTTTGCCTGCATTGGCAGACTGCATTGTGTCCTCTCGTCCTTTCCAATGCCATTTGCAGTTACAGCTTTATGTCACACTGTTGACCCACCACCTGTCTGTGGCACTGTTTATATCATATACATGGCTGCTGTGGGTGTAGGAGGTTTTGACTTCTTGGGCTTGACCAAGGCAGTTCCTTGCCTTCAATCTGAGTACGATGAGTCACTCCATTTTGGGGAGCACAACACGTGCAAAGGGCTGCAAGCCAGTCTACCTTTCTGTAATGCAAGTACTGCTTGCTTCTAGCTGTTCCTTCTCTGGCTTTCCAATCTCTTTGCTTTATTCGTGGGCCAACACTGAATCTCTCGTTTGCTTTTCTACTCAGTTCCTGACTATTAAATGTAAGTCTTGTGGGTAGATAGAGAATGGCTGGGTGTTTCTCATATGGATATGTGTATTCACACAATAATAACAGTACTACCCTACATCTCATTAGAAAATACTCATGGAAATTTCAAAACTATTGAAAAGTATTTTAATATGCCAGTCTGAGAACTAAGAGGTAGGGGACATTCTTCATTACTCTGCCACTTCTAGAAGAAGAGTTCTAGAAATGCTCATGTAAAGACTGATTTATTAAAAACTGTGATGCAGCTTGTCTCACGCGAGTGCTGTCACTATGTTACCTTTGGAAGAAGGAGCTTGAAAATCTGTTTTATTCAGTGTTTACAGGCGTAGAGAGTAAGATACTGTGGGAGGAGACAAATCTGAGTTTGATCGCTTCATATTGAAAGCTGAAGAAAATGAAAGAAGGGGGAAAATTAGCTTGTCTGTTGTTAATTTACTGCTTTGTTGGTTTGAGCAATAGCTAATATACCTGTCCAATGACTTCAGTGCAAACTGTATTGGGCCTTTTCTGATACCAGGTGAACACATATCAACAATTCATGCTTTTTCAGCTATAGATTTTCCCTAGAAGAAAGCATCTATTATATACAATAGCTGTGCATATGACTTCTCACAAGATGCAAAGCCTAGGCTTTCCGTCAAATGTCAACAAAGTTAAATTCCTGCTCTGTATGTGAATTGATGGACTTGTCTTTCAGAAGTGACTAAGAAGGCAGAGAGTATAGTGTATACAGTATGATGATGACAGAAGGAAAGAGGGAAAGGATTAATTCTTATGTTTAAATAACATCATCAACATCTGGCAGAAATTGGGAAATGACATCTGTCATAGAACACAAGAGCAGAATCATTTGTGAGTAAGCGATATAACGGGAGCTGTATCTTGCAGCTATGGCAGTCTGCTAGCAAGGGAACCTGCTTCAGTACTCCTTCAGGGCCATACTGTGCATGGTACAGCAGAGATCACCAAGTGGAAAATAGCAATAGCATGCTAAAATACATTTGCAGAAGACACAAGATTGAGCACCAGAAATCTACAAAGATGGATTTTTCAGGAGAATGTGTCCCTGTCCAGCACAGTAATTCATCTTCATCTAATAAGATATAGAGCACAGTCAAGTGTGCATAAATCATTCCTTGTTTGTTCTATTTGTACTGTACGTGGACGGGATTAGAGTACTTTGGACACTGCTTATGTCAGAGAAGAAATACTGCAGTGTTAAGATAAGAAAAGAAGGAGAATGCTCCTGTGCTACAGGCAAAACATGCGCCTCCACCAATCTGCGGTCAGGAGCAAGCTTCAAATGGCAAATATTGTCTGGAAGAGCAAAAATACTATTTCTAGCCAAATCATTTAAAAACAACGCCCTGTACTAATTGAGAGGGTCTGGTAGGGCATAGTGTCCCTCTGAAAAATACCTGACACAAAAACATACTGAGGTGGAAGCTCCTCAGTAGGAATCAGAGCTCTTTAGTTCTTCTGCTGGCTCTGGTGCTCACTCATTGTGAACTTGGGCCTTTTATTTAAACTCAGTATGCCTCAGCTTTCCCATGTGCCTTATGGCATTTAATGCATAGGTCCATCTTAAAACCGGTTAGGTATTTTGCCCCTGTACTCCAGCTGGGTCCTAGAACAGGAAGAAGTTTATAAGGTAAATGTTACCATATTACTCTTATGAGGCATGAGGGAGGCCAATAGATTGAAGAGTTAGATTCAGGAAACCGTCAAGCTCTTTCAACATCTCACTGGCCACAGCAAACCACTGTGTTTTTAAGACTGGAACTCATGGGACTGACTAGGGGGATTAGGCCCACGCATTGAACAGAATGATAAGCAGAGATGATCAGTAGTCAGCCTCCGATATCACAGTGAAGGCAACTCCCTTAACTTCTGCCTAAGATTATTGTATCACAACCCTAGACGTGCACAACTGCAAACACTTCCAGTGGTTCTACTGTATCTGTTTCTTGCATTGTAAAAGGAAGACTTAAGTCCTGTAGCCTCTGTAGGCTACATTTCAGTTGGAGGATGTTATATTGATACTATTAAAATTACAAAACTTCTGTATCTGATTTACATGGAGAGTAAATGAAAGGGTCTCTCCCTCTCTCTCAGGAGAGACGTCGGTGGCCATGGTGAAATTTATCTTGGTACAGTATCACTGACAGCCTCTGAAGCCAAGGATGGCTAGTCACATGGCTTAGATATTTTAACAGGGAGGGACTAACATGCTGAATTTACCTTTGTGTAAATTGGCTTATGAAAGCTGACAACGCTTCTCTGTATTTTTTACAGCATTGCTACTATGAGGTAAATTTTGTCCTTTTTTCATCTAATAATAGCCTTGCTGAGATCAATATTATTGTAGTTCTGTATAATGTGTGTGGTTTTGTTTTAAACGTGTACATCTTATTTATATCTGGCTTCTCTGGGGAAAGGAAAAGAGAGAAAAAAAGGGAAGAAAAGGGAAGAGGGAACAGAAGGGGAGGGGGAAAGAATGAGAAAAGCAAGAAGGCAGGAAAAGGAAAGAAATGGGGGAAAAGGGGATTCTCCCCCTACTTTCTAAGGTTGTTACCCATTTGCAGCCCCTTTGAACAGGAAACTCTTAGCTTCAAACCATGGGGACAGTGTGCTGGTAGAAGAGGAATAAAAGGGAGAAGGAACGATTCCTCAAAGAGGCAGAAAGATTCTGAGACGAGGATGCAGCCGCTTCGCTGATGCCCCCTTCACTGATAGAAGCACATGGCGGCTGCCTCACATGCGGTTCATATCTGAGCTCTGCCCTACTCGCACCAGTAGCAAATGGCTCTGCCTTGCACACAGAGGGATGCACATGCTCCTCGTGATCACATTGCAGCAGCCCAGGCCTATCTTTGGCAATCTAGCCCTCCTGAAGTGCCTCTTGAAGAGAAGAGGCTCTGAGAATTAATCAGGACTTTCACTGTGGTGGGAGAGTAATACTTCAGGAAATACAAGATTTGCAAGTAGCTTGCTATTTTTGTTTGATTTTGTTCTTTATTTGATAGTAATTCATTTGTTTCCTGGAAGGGACAGACTATCTCCTGTGTGGTCACAGCCCTTTCCACCCCCCTGTGCGGATGGGTCATGCAGAGCAGCCCAGCCCCACAGCAGGACATCAGCAAAGCCCAGCCTGCACTCAAGCACAGAAGTCGGGGATGCAGCATGCCACAATGACCGTGCTTCAGCCCGCTAGAGCCGTGAGAAGAGGCATTCGCCCCCTGACTCAACCCATAATTAATTTCTGTACTACCGTACTAGAATTATTTGTATCCTCATTTCAGTATTGCAAATTGTGTCGATTCCTCGCCCAGGAGCGTAAGACTGAGACAATGCAAGAGAGGAGGGAAGCAGGGGGATGCTGTAAATGAGTCCACGCCTCTGACTCTGAAGTTACACAGAGATTGCTAGGTCTTACTGCTACAGAGGCTACTCCTATGTGTACAGTCAAGTGTATACTTGATTTGTTTGCAGGATCAAACCTTTAAATACGATCCAGATGATTACAAATTGTGTCGGAAGACACAATGTAGTTATTACAGAATCGCAGTAGTGTTGTCATGCAACAGAGATACCAGTTGTGCTCCCCCTGCTGAATTGAAGGATGATAGAAGCATCGCTTACTGTTAATATATCTGTATAATCTCAAATGTGCATGACACTTCACGGGCAAATGATGAGTGAGCGCCGTATCTGGATTTTGTGTAAGTCAGCTTAGTTCTCTAGCTCCATCTGTGCCCTATCCCATGGAGTTCATGACCTAGGAGAAAGCACGATGCACGAGGGGTGTGGCACATCTCGGGAAAATAAAATGCAATGGTAAGTCTGACATTTGGGGCTTTGCTGAAGCATTATTTTCTAGGCACAGGTCCTAGTAAATTTCACAGGGAATTACACACAAAATTCATGGCATTATAAGGCATTATGATTCACTGCTATTATATGACCACCAGCTGCTAGCTTAAACCTACTACGTTTTCTTCTCTAGAACAACACAAGCTGAAAGGTAGAATTAAACTCCTTGTGGCAGGCGCCACCTTTTTCATATATTTGCACAATATCTAGTGCAGTGGGACACTAATAACAATAGGAAATTTCAGCTTTTAATTTTAATCTTCAGTCTTTCTGGGTTAGCATTTACCTTTAAGGTGACTTAACTTTTTGCATGTAATTGCAGTCTCTGGATCTTTGAAAAGAACTGTTTCTCTTGAGTTTTCTGAGTGGAATAAAATACTCTTATTAGCCTGTAACCTTTTTAAAATCCCTCTCCCATATGGTATTCATGTGGCATCACATATTAAAATATAGGATAATACCCTGGATAATATGTGCTATCATGAATATCCTTACTTGATGAACAGGGTAATTAAGATCTCTGCGCACGGTGCATGATTACATATGGGCAACCTATTGGCATAATTCATTATGATTAAATAAAAATAATAAATGACAAAAATAAGAGTTCTACCAGTATATCTGATATTTTAATCCATTTCATGTTTGGGGAGAACTGAAATATTAATAAGCAGGAAAATAAAGCATTCAAATTAATTCTAGCAGGAAAAAACCCTCAACTTTTTCCTCTTTCTTCTCTTTACCTGTTGACTTCTGGGACAGATGACAATCTGATACATTTCCCCAGAGGCTAAAATCTTGCGTTCCAGAATACAAGCTTTCATTAAAAAATTATAACTTGGAAAGTGGTGTTCATATTCATGTGAACAGAATGCAGGTGCTCTTCTTTGCTAGTGCCTACAGACAGCCTGAAACAATCAATGTGACAAACAAAACCCCGCAGCTCTATCAGCTGATAGCAACTTTAAATGTCAACGCTGAGGATTTATTATCAGTGTTCTCATTGTTGTTGATCCCAGCACAATAAAAAATATAGGGTCACTGATCAATAAGATCCTTTTAAGTCATCAAGTCCAATCTAGCACTCTGATGAATAATGTCCTGTAGTCGCTCAAGTTCCATCTCAAAGTTAGCTATGCTTTTTGCCCTCAATGTTCACGGAATGAGTCTGCTTCACTCCGATGATTTAAAAGCTGCTTCTAATTTCCAGCCTAACTATGTACACAGTTTTTATCCAATCATTTTTATGCCAAAAATCTTTTGTCTTAAATACTTGTTAGCTACCATCATGTATTTATCTCTCCCCCTCGCGTGCAGCAGCTACATGACCTCCCAGCCTTCACCTTGTCTGTCGTACGACAGGCTGCATATTCCCCTGATCACGGCAACAGCTCTTCTCTCCACCTCTTCCACTTTGAATCACTTTCCCTGAACTTTAAACAGCCTTCCAGGTGAGAACTTATCACAGCCTTATGCAACAGCATCAACACTGTCAATATTTCCACCTCTTCTTTCCCTCTGCAAACGCCGCTTGTGTATTTTCTAGACACATCACTTTGGCAGCTGACAGACATTCTCTAACTTTGACTAGTACCCACGTCCTTTCTCACCTCAGTGATTTCCAGCTGATGAGCTCCCAGTTTATAGCAGACATTCATGTCATTGATCCTGCAGTGCGTTACCTTGCATTCTGAATCTCTTCCCATTCCTGTGCAAACTCCTCTGTTTATTGCTCTTTGTTTGCTGCCTCCAAGGGCGCAGGGAAGCCAGGCTCTGCTTTAGGTGTCGCATGTTCAAGGAGCAGAGAAGGCAGGAGGAATTTATTTGTATAGAAAAAAGGGAAGGGCATGAAGAAGTTGAAGGCAATGCTGAAGAATGCTTCTTTTCTTTAAAAAAAATTAGCTAAATTAGCCTTGTTCTCCAGAGTTACTTGTGGTGAGGGAAAGGAAAGATGAAATTATGGTGATTTTTCCAGCTAACTGTAAATGACATTCTGCTTTGGGAGGAGTTTGGAATATTGCTGTACTGAAGAGGTGGGTACAGCAATTGAATTTTTTTCCCCTTTGCAAATTAAAAGATTTTTTTAGAACTTTTCCTTTGTTATTAACAGGAAAAATGAGTTGGTTTCAGGGTAATAATGCAAGTTCTTCTTAGCCCAGAGTATGCTCTGTTTTATTACATATCCTAAAATCAATTTTTAACAGAAGTTTTAATTACGTATTACTTCCTTAAGAAGGACAAAGATGCGTTAGAGTGTCGATAGTGCTTATAGCAACTTGGTTTCTTTTTAATTCTCTTCCATCCCCATTATCACTTTCCTGTAACCAATTTCAATATTACTAAGGAGCTTTCACTCAAATTGACATACATTCAAAACAGCTAACTAAAATTAATACATTCTGAATCTATGCTGCTATTTTTCTGAATATTTATTAACTTGAAACCTACAAACCTGGTATAATGGGAAGGAAAAGTCTTTCCTCTCTTTTCATAAGCAAATTTCCTGGTAAATTGTGACAGAAAATACTCAGTCCTCCTCATTAATGAATCTATCTTACACTTCACATGGCATGTGACTTGAGTAGTCAATGATGGTTTTGCAGCTTAGAACAAGAAATACCTAATGATTTTTTGAGCTGCTTCAATTCCAAAGCTGGCCATTTGATCATTGTACAAAGATGACAATTGTCTCGATACCCTGATTAAAATGGAATAAAGCATATTTATAACAATAGTTTATTCTAAGCCTAGAGATAAAAATGCCTTTCTGCTGCCAAGTAGTCATCACCCACAGCATGTAATTAGCAACTCGCCTTCCACTGGTTTGAAAGATACTACTACAATGTATGGAGGTAGTAGGATTTTTCAGGATAAGGTATGGAAAATGAAATAGAAACTGCTGAAAAGAAATGATAAATGTATTTTCCATCTGAGAGCTAGCAACTTTTTAGAGAAAATGTGTAAGTGTGGCTGGTTTCCCATATTGTTTGCTACAGAATAATCTTTAAACACTTCACAAATGAAGGGTATTGTAATAACATGGGAAAAATGTAGTACAATTGTAGACTTGAACAGGGGGGTGGTTTTTTTTCTTCTCTGAGACAGCCTCTTAGTTGATTACTTTTTTGACCACATGTGTTTCTTAAATCTTAGGCCACATTTTTCTCTTCATTATATAAATGAAACTTGCAAAGAAAGGCTTTTCCAGTTTAACTAAGGGGAGAAATTAGGTCTTTGCATTTTAACATAGCACAGTATTCACTGGCTTCAGACCATGTCTGTTCTCGTACAGTGTGATATGGTCTCATAGTCTGAATTCAGGAACTTCTGACTTCTAATCATAACCTTCACTGAGTCACTGCCCTGATCTTTGGCAATTTCATGGAGTAATATTCTATGTCAAGTGTGTGGAGAGCAATACTAATATCAATACCCATGACAAAAATACCCTTTAAGGACTCATTAATTAATATTTGCATAGTATTTAAAAGATAAATATATTAAGCATTGTTTATATAGTATGCATATTAGATTTGTTTTAAAATCTAGTTTCTGATTAATCCAAAGACCATTATGAATCTACAGTAACTTTGCCTTTTGGCTAGTAGTGTTTGTAATAGCTTTAAAAAAGTAACAATGAAATGACTAATGACAGGCCAATGCCCAGAATCTCCTTGTTTTCAAATGCCTACATCACTGTAATGGCTCCCTGCAAGAAAATGTCAACAAAAATAATACAAATAGTAATTAGTGTTTGGTTAAAAGATGTATCTAATCTTTAAAATGGCAGGACTAGATAAAGTATTTCTCTATTAATTGAAAACTGTTGTTATTACATGTAACTGTCCAACCAATAACCTTTCCCTGGCTTATGGAATGATGCCCAAAGCAATCAATCTGTCTATCTTATAGACACAAATTGCTGTGGGAGTTGTAGTAATAACCACCATAACAAAAATGCCTAAATTTTACACAGATTTCAGCAGGACTTGGAAGGACCAAGAGTTTGTTTGCAGACTTAGAACCATGCAATGGTTAGAACTATTTCTTGCAGTAATAGCCTGAAAGAGATAAGACCACAAGACAAGATAGGATTCAGTTCATTTGAGAAAGATAGAAAAATTGCCGGTTATGCAAAAGGAGGAAGGACTGTGTGAAGACTTGAATTTGAAGAAAAATGTGAATGAGAAAGAGAGCATTCATGTGTAGAGGCCAGCAGTAAGAAAGGCAAAAAGCCGAGGCTATCACCAGGGAAGGTAGGCTACCTCTTTTTTAAGCCTACCTTTGTTGCAAGAAAACATATTTAAACATGCTCCAGATAGGAGAGGACTAAAAAGCCAAGCTGAACTGAAATGGAACTGTTGCTGGAAGTTCTTCAGCACATTTTGTTATCTTTTTTCGCTGTAGTATTCCAAGAGAAAGAGTGTAATCAGAGTTACCAGCTTGTGTGTAAATGTGCACACATAGTTATGTGTATGTATAAGGCCACAAGTAGTCAGCAGTGCTGTCAGAACACAATGTAATTTATATAGATAGGAATTCATTAAGGTACAATTTTCAAAGTAATTAGCTTGAAAACAACCAATTTATCAGAAACAGAACAGATATTCAAAGTAAGGATTCAATGCCAGATACTGAATGGCATTTCAGTGCCCAAGTTACTTGTTTTAGTAGGAAAGTAAAGGCTTGTGTGTACAAAGCATTTTATTTTTCCCAAGTTTAGTTAATTCATGCTGAAGTGATGTGTGGTCACATAAACTGAAGGCACGCATTAATGGGAAATCAGCGAATTCAAATTAGAATTGTGGTATGTCTGTAGAGGGACCTCGACAGGCTGGAGAAATGGGCCAGCGGGAACCTCATGCAGTTCAACAAGGGGAAGTGCAGAGTCCTGCACCGGGGAAGGAACAGCCCCAGGCACCAGGACATGCTGGGGGCTGACTGGCTGGAAAGCAGCTTTGCAGAAAAGGAGCTGGGAGTCCTGGTGGGCATCAAGTTGAACAGAAGTCAACAATGTGCCCTTGCAGGGAGGGCTAACAGCATCCTGGGCTGCATTAGGAGGAGTGTTGCCAGCAGGTCGAGGGAGGTGATCCTTGCCCTCTGCTCAGCACTGGTGAGGCCACACCTGGACCTGGAGTGCGGGGTCCAGTTCTGGGCTCCCCAGTACAAGAGAGATGTGGAGCTATGAGGGAAAAGCCCAGTGAAGGACAGCTAAGATGATTAAGGGACTGAAGCATCTCTCCTATGAGGAAAGGCTGAGAGAGCTGGGACTGTTCAGCCTGGAGAAGGGAAGGCTCAGGAAGGATTGCTCCACATGTGCGAATACCTGCAGGGAGGGTGCAAAGCGGATGGATGGAGCCAGGCTCTTTTCCTTGGTGCCCAGTGCCAGGACCAGAGGCAATGGGCACAACCTGAAACACAGGAGGTTCCCCCTGAACATCAGGAAACACTTTTTCACTGTGAGGGTGACCGAGCACTGGCAGAGGTTGCCCAGAGAGGTTGTGGAGTCTCCGTCCTTGGCGATGTTGAAAAGCCATCTGGACGTGGTCCTGGGCAGCCTGCCCTGGGTGACCCTGCCTGAGCTGGGGGACTGGACAAGATGACCTCCTGAGGTGCCTTCCAGCCTCAGCCATTCTGTGATCTGTAGTGTTGGTCTACATCCTAGAGTCTTGAATCCTTCACTTGGAATATAGTTGGTTTGGGGCAACAGTCTGAAATGAGGTAAGCAGTTTCCTTGGCAAACATTCCCAGGAATAGAACAGAAGGCGCTTTGCTTTAGTGTCTGTTCTTTACTGAATATATGGACACAAGTCAGTACATACGTCTGGGAACTAGGGTTTGGTCCCTGCCTTGCATAACAGCAGCAGCAGCATAGGTGTTGCCTTAGTTCATGGTGCAGACTAGCAGTTGTCTGCATGTGCTTCTGTTTTGCATGCAGTTCAGTAGCCCACCAGTTTCCCTCCCACCTAATTTCTTGTCTGGATTAACTGCTCATTTACCTATTCAGTTCTGGGGTGGTGCACATTAAATGTGACCTCAGATGTTGTGAACAGCCACAATTTTGGCATTTGTGGTAGCACTCTGTGATAACGCAGCACCACATTACTACAGTTTGTTTTGTGAGGTACTGGGGGCCAGGTAGAAATCTTGGCCATATGCACACTCAGCAGTGTCTTAAGATGTATTGCTAAGACATAACGCCCAGTTCACGCTGCAACGACAGCTCAAGAGCAAAAAACTGAAAAGTAGCACCAAGAAAGATCAAAGCTGTTAATATTCTTGCCAGAACCGCTCGGTACTACAGCTGCTGACTTGCAGTGCTGAAGCCCTCAGCTGCGAGATGTCTAGCACATCTCTGTGAGCATCCAAGTGCTTATGAGGACAAGCGGTATGTAACACTCTTCTGTCCATCTTGGCCAGTGATAAAAGCAGCGCCAGCCGCTCAAAAAGAATGGTAGGAGGGAAACCATGCACATTTGTGAGTTTGAGCTCACATCCAAGAATTTCAGTCACTTTTGGCAGGCTCCCACCCCATACGTCATAGCATGTTGTAGGAAAAATCCTTCGTAATAGAGAGGCCCCCAAACAAAACTGTATCAGGATACCCATGCAATCGAGGAGGTTAACGTGGGAGAAAATCCCTTTGTGTAGGACATTGAGAGGGCAACAAGATTTCAGATGGACTCTCTATTCCCTGGGTTAATAACCTCACGCAGAGTAAACGCGCGTGTCAACAAGTCCTCTGTCCTACTGGAAGCCTAGCTCATGGGGCCTGGGACCTCACACTGCTTTTTAGTTTAGAAAACATTAAAATTTGGGGTGTTCCCTCAGAGTGTGTCATGGGAATAAAAGGGAGAAAAAAGAGGGGAAAGAAGTAAATAACAATATTCCTGAATCAAGAGCTGTAAATTCTGCTGATGTTTGGGAAAGGAACAGTCAGGTGACTTTAGCTTTTTTCCTTTAAGTTTCTGTGTTGAGTGAGTCATAGGAGGAAAGGTTTGGACAGACAACTGCCAGTGATGGAGTTAATCTGGTATATTGTACTATCAGGCATTAGGTGAGCTAACAATCATCAAGCAGTTGTGAAGTAAATTAGCTAGATCAAGAGGGCACTTGTAAAATGTATTAATTTTATTTCCCATTTGTGAAGGCTAGAAGTCAGCTAACGCAGTTCAGACAGGGAATCCTAACTCCCTAACCTGCAGTAATGGAATAGCCCCATCTCCGGAGTGAAGGATGCAGAGTATCAGTGAGAAATACAGAGGGACTCACTCTGTTTAAGATGGGGTTAGAAAATTCAATACAGGAAAGCAGTGAGGCTGCAAACACATTACTTGGCATTCTTTCAAGATTTTAACCCCGAAGTGCCTGAAGAAAATGTAATTGACCTTCCGGAATTTCCACCATTGTGCGCTACATTTAAAACGATTCAGAAGTCAGTCAGATCCTAAACCTGCACAAACAGCGACGGTTTGACAAGCGGATTTGAGTTAAACTTCCCCCCAGTAGAAGGGGCTTGCTACATTTTTTTTTTTTTCGGAGAAGCAAAGGAGAAAAATCGCACTGTATTTAAAATCGGGGGTAAAAACCCCCACCGCAGAGGGAGTCTGCGATTTGCTGGAGGTGGCGGGAGTTGCCTCGGGCGGGAGCCCCGGCCCTCGGGTCCCCCTGAAGGAGGGGCCGCAGGTGCCGCGCCTCGCTGAGGGCAGGAGGAGCCCGAGGGCTCGGCCCGGCCCGGCCCGGCCGAGCCTCCGAGGAGGAGCAGCAGCAGCAGCAGGAGGAGGAGGAGGCGGCGACCGGCAGCGCCGCTGCCGGCCAATGGCGGGGAGGCGGCGCGGCGGAGCCCCCGCCCGCCCCTCGCCGGTGAGTGCGGGAGCGGCGGCGCGGCGCCCCTCCTCCGGGAGGGCGAGGCGAGGCGAGCGGCGCTCGCACCCCCCGGGCGGGCAGCCCCGCCGCCGCCGCCACCGCCACCACCTCCCCGCGGGCGGGCGGGCCGGCCGCGGCTGGGGCGGTGCCGCGCCGCGCTCCCCGCGCCCGCTGGGTGCAGCCGCTTCTCCCCGGAGGAGCGTCCCCGGCTCCCTGCGCCCGCCGCCGGTGGACGAGAGCGGGAGCTGCGGCGGGCGCTCGCCCTCCGGCGGGCCCCGGGCCGGTGGCATGTCGGCGGAGCGCGCCTGGAGGTAACGGGCGGGGCGGGCGGCTCCTCCGCGCGGTGCCCCCGGGGCCCGGCGGGGAGAAGTCTGCCGAACTCCGCGGGTGTTTCCTGCCGTCCGCCCCGCGGTGGCCCCCGCTCCCTCCCCCCGGTAAAGTTGTGCGCCGCCGGCAAGGCGCCGTCCGAGCCGCGCTCCGGGGGCTCCTGCGCCGCCGCGGGCACGGCCCGGCCCGGCCCGGCCCGGGAGCGCGGCCGGACGGGGCGGCTGCCCGGCGCTGGGGGCAGGTGGCGGCAGCGTTGCCGGGGCTCCGTCCCCCAGCGCACGGGCGCGGCCCCAGCGTCCCGCTGCGGGGATGGGGATGGGGGGGAGCGCGTTCGCGTTGGTTCGGCGGTGTTTCTTCAGGGGTTGTTTTGGTTTTCTTCTGTACTAGCTCACTTAGCATTTGCCTTCCTGGTGTGGTACCCACAGCAACCCTTCAGCTGGTTGGGTTTGGGGTTTTTTTTCCCCCTTTCTCCTCTCTTCGCGGACTTTTTCTGTGCGACGCTGTTGCCCTCTAGTGTTTGCGGACGTTGGTTGGTTGCTGCGTTTGGGAACAAAATCGGGCATCGTAGTGCAGTAATTATTAATAGCTCCAGGTGTTCCTGGCTACTTGGATTCCCCAAATGCCACGCAGAAATTGGTGCGTCTTAGTGCTCGTTTCAACCGTCGCATGCAACTTTTGGGAACTGGCAGAAAACTTTTATATTATTTAATTCGATACTTGGTGCGCTAGATAATTGCTTCAGGCTTTGGTGTGGCGGGGTTTTTTTCCTTTTGAATAAAATGGAAAGTGGAAGAAATGGGCTTTCTTTCACAGCCGGCATCACCACTCGGGTCTCTCGGAAGGAACGGTGATGAACTCTGCCTTATTAACTCCTTACGCTTGGCTCGCGCTTGGCAGTTGTGGGAGAAAAGAGAGGGGGAACTAATGGTACAGGCATGGACAAGAGAATGTGCCATACGTTTATCTTAAAGACCTTGGGCAAATCGTTTAGTCTTTAGATAGTGACGTTTCTGCAAGTGCTGAAAAATAATAGGGTTTGTCTCAGAAAAATCGTACGGGATGTAGTGTGTTTTAAGATCCTTTGCTAGAAAGTATTGCATGAATGTAAAGTAGTAATCTAAAGACCAAACCTGACTTGTGTACTCTGTTAAGGTCTTCCAAGCCTTCTTTTAAAGTATTTTAAAATATCACATATTTAATTTTTATAAATATCTTTTAATGACAAATTCTGATGCATGAATTTCTGTCCTGTAAGGTTCTCAAGTAATCCATGAAGCAATACAGTAAGTATGGAGCTAAGGATAACATGGGTACAATAGACACTGAAAACTGCTTGTCCTAAGGACTTGAAAAAGCTTATCTATCTACCAGAATTTTTGTTCTGCCTAAGCCACCCCCCCCCTTTTTTTTTTTTTAACATATATGAGAGAATGGAAGTCCTTCAATATTCACACATTACCAGGTTTGTTATGTGATCCTGAAGGGTCTTGATGACTTCCCTTGACAGTTCATGTCTCGTATCACCATCTTTTCAAGTTGAAAATGTCTTCTTAATATGCAGTTGTAAGATCTCATTCTTAGTCTGGATTTGATTGTCTGAGTTATCGCTGCTTGAATACGTCAGTCAGTAGAATAATGTTGGAAGTAGAGGTACTCGGTATTTGGAGACCAGTTTCATATTTTCATAACTGATTTAAGAATCTGAGTACTACTCTCCATCCGAGGTTTGGTTGTTTATAAATGCACTTTGTTGTTTCCTACCATGTCATTTGTATATCCAAATATTTCCATTCTAGTAACACTAATGTATCGACTTCAGAATGCTTCCTTTAAGGTCATATTTCATAGTGGCTGGCGAAAGCAGGCTTTTGTGTTCCAAGCAATTAAATAGCATTCTAATCAGTGGAGATTTAAATGCCCATAGTAACATGCTGAACAAAATGTCTATTTTTTGTCTATTCTTCATTTAAAACTCATCCTTCATTTAATTTATCAGGAGTATGTCACTAGTGCTGTGGTAGCAGCCAGTTTGGTAAAGAACAGAACCAGGACAGAACTAGAATATAATTATGTGGATTATTAGAAGAGGAGAAAGATATTTAAAGATTTGATCAGGCATATGTAACCAGACAAATGTAATATAGCTGAATAATATCAATGACTTATCAATCTTGAACTAGCTCTGCGTTTTGGCAGTTCTTGATGAAGAGGATTTTTGTTTACTCTTTCACAATATTTTTTTGTCTGCATGTCAGTATGACACAACTTTATTGTTTCTAATCAAGGGTCAGTAAACAGTTGCCCTTGCACAGGCCTGAGGTAAGAGTAAACCACATATTTTTTTACTGGGCTTTTAAAAGTGTGATTTGAGAGCAACTTCTCATTTGCGTGTAGATATTTTAGCTCAGCCCATTGTTTTAATCTTGATAGTTTATAACACACCTGAATTCAGGAAGAATGTTTCTTGTAGTTTTAAAGATCTTATTGATATTCATGATAAAACTTTAAGAGATTTTTTTTTTAATTGTATGCAGTTTTATGTGTCTATCTTCATGTGTGTACCTGGCTTCCTATTTGAGCATCTATTAATTACTGTATGATGATGGGAACTTGAAACTGATACCATTTGAAGGATTTTTTTTCTTTTTTTTTTAGTTCCAGAAAATATGAATATCAGTTATGAAATTGAATGGTCAGAACCACATTTCTTTTCAACTAGAAAATAGTATGTTTCTGCTACATGGAAAAGCTAGTCATGCAAAGCCCCTGGAAAGGAACGATGTGCACCATGAAAGTCTTAGTGCAAAAAATATACCAACAAGGGCACAATGTTTGCAGGGTTGCTATGACACTCACAGAGCAGAGGCTGTCAACGGCTGCCCATGAGTCTGAGCCCAGAGACTGGGTTCCAGGCTGACTGCAAAGACTTCTGGGGAGGCTCCTTTGGTATTTATTACATAAATTTTACTGCCAGAAAACACAAAAACAAGATTTATGATTTCATGTTCTTTATGTTCACTTAGTGCATCTCATTAATAAGTTAAGTCCCCAGCCAGTGTTGTCTCCTGTAAATATTTCCATTAGGGTTATTGTGCTGAAATGATTTATAGAAGCCAACAATTTGGTCACTTATGCTTAGCAATGAAACAACAAACTAAAGGAAGCTGCAAATGGTAGGAACTCAGCAGACTTCTTATGATGCAATTCCACTCTTTTGAGTTCATCGTGGTATTTGTTCTCTCATCAGTACTACCTTGTTAGTGAATTTAAAAAAAAACAAAAACACCCCCCCCCAAAACCCCAAACAAACTCACAGTTGAAGATCTCTATTGTGATGCATCTGTTTCATGCTAGTTTTCTGAAGATACCTGTAATTGTGACTACCCAGCAGTACTGCTTAGAATTGTAAATCTTCCGATTAATAAGGTGATCCTTATTTCCTGTCCCCACAAGACTTTCATGTGAACTAGTCCTGGGCTGCAGAAGTCAATTCTACAGTAGATGAGAACGACATTGAGCCTTGCTGTATTCAGAATAAAATGCACAACTTATTTCTATGACTCAGCTTTCTTTTAGCAAGATCTTCTCCTCCATAGTGAGTCCACAAGTTAAAATTCTAAATATTGGAAGATGCTAATTTTCACATTAAGGAGGCATTTTGATATCTCATACTTGGAACAACACAGGTAAAAGGTTCTGGTCTGAATTTTCAGATGGTGGCATGAAAATGCAAAATTCTATAGGAGGTCAAATGCAAATTCTTCTAAAATAATAAGGTTCTAGATAAAGAATGATGAGGCAGCTTTTATTGCTTCAGATGGTGGAAAAATACCATGCAAATTATTTTATACGTAAAACCTATTTCCGCATCGCCTTTGTGGAATGTTGGATGCGTATAATGCCTGACACCTGTTTTCAAGTGGCTTGAGTTATATGTGGGACCACATCCTCCTTTCATTGAACTCCATGTGACTCCATTGAAATCAATGAGCTAAGACTGCTTATGTTAGCTACAGGTCTTTTTCATGGTTTTTCACTGAAACAATACTAACGAGTTTGAACTCTTGTGAAGAGTTTCTAGACTCCTTGATTATTTTTTTTTCTTTAAGGCTTTTTTGTATACGTGGATTTATTTCTTTTTGTATTGCAGTTCAAGCTCTTATGACTTCTTCATTCTTTTGTAAAGTATTGTATTCTTTTGTTGTGAAAGTAAGACTCCATAAGTACTGTCCTGTTCTGAAATGCTGCTTCTAACAGCTTACCCACTGTTGATACATTCTGAATTACAGCCTTTGTCTGGTTTTACTGTTGGAAGTGATAGTGAACAGGACCATTTTCCCTGAAGCCATGTCTAAAGCTGTGATAAAGGTCACTGTAGTCATAGGACCCACAGTGTGTTGTGGGTGGTGCACCCCAAAGATCTCTTTACTACTGTCAAGTTTGGTGCATGATGACTTATTTTAGCATGGTGCTGTAAGATACCAGTGGAATATCTAGCAAGTACTGTTGCTCAGAGTAAAATCCTGCTGTTCATCTGGGAAGGCAACTGTACCTTGTCAGGGCTTGAAACTATTTTGCCATTATTAAATGCACGTCTCTTTGTGTTTTTTATTTTTTTTCTTTCCGTGTTCTTTTGAACTCTTGGCATGCAAACCAGTGCTTAAGTAAGTGAAAATTACATAAGCATGAAGCTGATTGAAGAGAGCATGCATTTAAAACTTGTGCCTTATTCTGTTCCGTTCCCCTTCCTTCCTGTCTTCAGTGGTGAGGATGCCAAGTCTGTCTCTGTCCTGCTGGGTCTTGGAGAATTCCTCATTCCTCAGAGTCAAACCTCTCATCTGTCTTGGCATTTCCATCCACTCCTCCTTACAGCTGCACTCTGTAGCCCCAGGAGGTACCTGCAATTCGGAGCTAAGGGTAAAATGACAGAGGGTTTTTTTGAAGAAAATACAGGTTTCTGGGCTGGCTCCATATTTTCTGCTTCACGGAGTGGCATTAGGAACTGAGTCCTTGCTGCAAATGTTTCAAGTGCTCCTGCTGCCTACTTTAGCAGCCCTTGGGTTGCAACCCTTCTGTAATAACTCATTCAAACAACTCTGATCAGCCCTTTCTTGCCATGAGCTTAGGTCACTAAATTTTTCTGGCTCCAGGCAGGATTCTCAGGTTCAGGTGACTGTCAGAAGCATAGGCTGGTAGAGAAAGAAACTTCTAAATGATGCTGCTGGGAACTTCCTATCAATAGGATTTTGGTGGTTTCTGTCATGAGAATAGGGGTGTTTTGGGGCTGTGTTAGAGGAGCTTAGGGCGAAAAGAAGCAGACAAGCATTGTGCTCGGTGGTGGTGTGGTGGTTGACTTTGTGTCATTCAAAGAAGTGATTTGTTGTACTTTTGTCAGCAAGAGTTCTGCTTTGCAGGCTTGCATCTCATGTAAACCAGGCCTGAGCTCTATGTGAGGTAAGCTAGCCAGGTCTGTGGTTGTTGAAGATAAGTAGGCCTAAGTACAGCTTTTCTACAGAATGCAGTAAGTATTAATTTTAGCCACTAAAATTATGAGTTTCTTGGCATTCAGGCAGCTGAATTGGAAATGCAAAAATGAAGAGAATCCTTTGTGTGTGTAGTGAAAAAATCATCTGTCTGGAAACATCTCTCTGGTTTTACTCATTCAGGATGGAGCTCCTTCTTTGTCACCTGACTTCTTACCATATTAAATATCTCTTTTCTGCTATCTAAACCAATGTTCTTGAAGCTAGTGTGACAAGGGTTGGACATTTCAATACTAAAAAATGTTCTTTGAGTTCTAAAGGTACTTTCAGATTTTTGTTTGGTCTTTATACATTCTTTAACTTCTTTTCACATACATGCTTGTAGAAACTGAGAAACTGGGATTATGTTATTTTTGTCTAACACTGATTAATGAGCCTATATGCCTGGGTGAAAGGCAAGTCTCCTGTCTAAAAGCTATGTACAAGTCTTTGGGCAGCTGCAGGTAAGGGTGGGTGTAAGTCCACCCAGAACAGAAAGGGTTAATATACTGGTATCTGGGAGTAGAAGGCGAAGAGAGTATAACATACCCAGAAAGCGGGCTTATCTGGTGAGATGCAGGCTTAAGGGGAATCTTAATTATGAATGAGACAGCTTGCATAACGCTTACTCTTGGTGCTTAATTTTGCTGTTTTGATAAATAGGTTGCCATGTAGTTTCTCTCTTTCTCCTTATCTCATTTTCCTACTCATTTATTTTTACTTTGTGCTCATCCTGTACCTGGCACTGGGAGGATCAATCTTTGGGATTTAATTAAAGTTGTGGAAATTACATAGGTGCTGTTAAGTACATCATATTTTTTAACTTCTTTGAAAACCTGGAGTGAAATGCCACCTTCTTTACACTGTGGTATGAGGAGCTCTTGTCAAGTGGTTAAGTGGCTGAAGTACATGACATGTTGTTTGGTTTTGTCTGTTGTTTGGTTGGTGGTTTTGTTTGGTGGTGGTTTTTTTTTACAAGTCCCTTTTTTTCCCCTTTATTAACATGTAATTAATCTCTATATACTTCAAATTCTTTTGTACCAGAAGCTGACTGTATTTCTTCTATTATCATCTGCTCCCCGATTCAGTACTGAAGGTTGTCAGCCATTCTAGGAATCAGAATTTCTAATGAAAACCTAGTGAACCTTAGAAAGTACAAAACATGGGGTAGAGCTTGAGTAGATATCACTTGTTATCATGATCTCTCAAGAAAATTTTAATTCTCTCTGTCAATTTGTACAAAAAAGTTCATATTTTCTATTGGTTATGCTTCTGGACCTTCTTGGTATTCAGTTTTAAGTCCTACTTTATTTTCTCAAAATAACTGAGCATGGAAGGATTAAGCACTCAGTCAGGAAATGACCATATTAACATTATGCCCATAGTTTATCCTAGTCCCATTTACAAAGGGGAATGGGTGTGTACTACATTGTGAAGTTACAATAGTGTGTTCTAGATCTTAATACCCTTAGTATTTTTTCAAAATCTGCTGTTAACCTTCCTTTATAACTTATGGTACTTACTTAATTATTTTATGCTTCTCACATCGTTCAGTTGTTTTACTAGAAACTTTTGACAGCAATTGTACTGTTAGCTTGAAAAATGACTGCTTTTCTTAGGTGCAAGTTAAAGCATAAGTATATCCTTAGGTCATCTGCCTCTTAAGTTAGCTCTTAATTTATTACTCTCTTCTCAAATTTAAGAGCTGGATTATTTTATGCTTTTTCTTAATACAAAGAAAATACTAAGTGCTTCCAACAATCTGCAAGACAGTACACAGTCCAGTAAAATGCTATTTGGTTACTTCTAATGTTGCAGGAAAAAGTATGGTTTTGTTTTAAAAATACTCCTGTAATACATGTAACACAGAGTGTATCAGTATGTATGTATACAACAGTTAAAATGTGCATGTTTTTCTAAGAACTTCTTGGTTCTTCAAAAATTAATATAAGACAGAATTTGTTTAATCATATAGACTGATGCTAGCCCAGCTTCTTGGGGGTGGAAGGAGGAAGGTTATAAATTTTCTTCAATGTTTAGGTTGTCAGCAGTTGTCTACTTGGAGTTAACTTTTATCTTTGGGTAAAAAAATTTCAGAAAAACAGTAAGTTCTTTGCTGCTGTGTTTTGCTTTTCAGTGCCGTCTGTGTGTACCCTCTTTTACTTGATCCTCTGGGGTAAGGAGCCTGTGAGATTGAGACATGCAAATGCACATGGCAACTAGTGGGAGCAGGAAGAAATAACGCTACTAATACAAAATTTCAAAAGAAACTATCGAAGTTTTGAGCTGTTTGCTCCCAAACCTCTGTTTGGCAGTGACTTCTTTGCTCACCATTAGTTGAAGTGCGATGATACTTCACAAGTGTAATGCTTCAATTAAATCTCTGATTTTCTTTTCTTCTAGACTATACCTTCTGTAAAGCTTTGTGGAAGATAGATGTGTGTGCTGCAATGGTGACATAAATATTCCAGAGGACTGGAACAAGTTGTTGAGAATCTGTGTTTGTTTTTAATGCTGCTGTCGAGAACAATCTAAGGCAAGTAAACAACATGAGTTTTATCATGAAACTTCACAGACATTTTCAAAGAACAGTTATTTTGCTGGCCACTTTTTGTATGGTGAGCATAGTTATTTCTGCGTACTACTTGTATAATGGCTACAAACAGGAAAATGAACTTTCTGAAATCTCTTCAGAAGTGGAATGTGGTGATCCTCAACTGTTGCCATACAAGCTGATGGAGATGAAGACCATGAAGCCTATTGATCCCCTGAGGACAGATCTCGTAGTGCTGGTGTTTGTGGAAAGTCAGTACTCAACATTAGGCCAAGATATAATAACCATTTTAGAATCTAGCAGATTTCAGTTTCACATTGAGATTGCACCTGGGAAGGGTGACCTCCCAGTGCTTATAGACAAAAATAAAGGCAAATATGCTCTCATAGTATATGAAAATATTCTAAAGTATGTGAATATGGACTCTTGGAACAGAGGCCTTCTAGATAAGTACTGTATAGAATATGGTGTAGGTGTTATTGGATTTCACAAAGGCAATGAGAACAGCTTGCAGAGCTTTCAGTTGAAGGGCTTTCCTTTCCATGTCCACAGCAATCTGGGTATTAAGGACTGTTGCATTAACCCTCATTCCCCACTGCTCCATGTGACTAAATCTTCTAAGCTTGAGAAAGGTCCCTTGCTTGGAAATGACTGGGCGGTTTTCCAGATTAATCATACAGCTTATCAACCAGTGATATTTGCAAAAGTAAAGACACCAGAAAACCTTTCACCGCCTGCTGCTATAAGTGCTCTCTATGCCACGGTAATTCATGACCTGGGGCTCCACGATGGGATTCAACGAGTCCTTTTCGGCAATAACTTGAATTTTTGGCTGCACAAGCTGATTTTCATAGATGCCATCTCTTTCCTGTCTGGAAAGAAGCTCAGACTGTCCTTGGATAGGTACATTCTGGTTGACATAGATGACATCTTCGTTGGGAAGGAGGGAACAAGAATGAACACCAACGATGTACAGGTAAAGTATAAGCAAAAACTAATGGTCATTACAGCAAAGTGCTTTGCTTTTTTTTTTTATTTTTTAATCTTAAAGTGAATAGTTGTTAACAGTTGGAACTCACGGAGGACACAAATCAGTAAGTACCAACACAAACTGTTTGGACCCTGAGAGAGAAGCCAGTCTGTCTGGCTTTGTGTAGTCACTGATCCGAGGTGTAGCAGTTCCTTCAACCTGCAGGCTGGAGGAGAGTCTGTGCAGTGTCGCTTGTACCTGTACTAGAAAAGAATGTAAGATAAGATGACTCCCTGGTTACTATCACTTGTTTTCTCTCAGGTGACAGGCAAGTCCTTGCTGAGCTAAGTTCTATAAATGGGTTGGTGGGCTCCTCTGAATTCCGTTCCCCTTACTATATATGGAAAATAGTCTCCCAAAAAGGAATTAAAGACAACTAGTTGCTAAGTAACTGATAAAGAAAAGCGAGTAAGAGTGGTAGTGTTTTCACACACAGCACAACCCACCCAACATGCACAATTCTAAACATAATTGCAGAGTGTTTAACTCTCTGGTCTGGTGATTAGCTTTGATCTAAGCACATACTTTCAGTATGGCATTTGAAAACAGCACAGGACTTCAGGGCTGGACCCAAGAGCTATTCATATGTAATGTGCATGTTGCTAGTCTTACAAGCAGGAGGTAAATGTGGTGAGCAAAAGTAAATGTCAACATAAATTTTGAAGAATGGACTGGATTATTAGCTGTTTGACATAGGTTTCAGGTGTCAGGAGTTAGTTGCAGCATTTCACCTTTCTTGTCTCTGTTTTATGGCTCTTGCTTGCAAGCAATTTTTGTGTTAATATTGGTCTTAAAAGCTTGTTCTGGTGCTAAATGACTTGACGATTTCCATTTTAACATTTTAATTTGTACATTCCTGAAGGTCATTTTTCACTCTATTGGGCTGTTCAGTGAGGTGGTAGTTACGGCTCAGTAGGAGTAACATCTTAACATTATTTCTTGCTGTATACCTCGCTTTCTTTTTGTGAAGAATGTTGTTACAAAGCGGGTAGTTAGAGGTCACCTTGCACAACTGTATTTGGTCTAGAAGCTAAAAATCTCAAAGATGCTGATTGTTGCCCTGTTTGTGCTAAAAATAAGGGAGAATGTTTTGTTAGAACTTTCATAATGGAAAGAGGAACTGGGAAAAGGAAAAGCAATGGCAGCACTGCGTGCAGTTGATGGTCATTTTTGTTTCATTTTTAACTAGGCTTTGGCGTTTTTCAGTGTTAATGTATTTGTCAAGCTGCAGTAACCCTGCATATATTGCTTCCTTAAACAAAAGGTTTGAACTTGTAGTTACACTTTGATTTGCTTTAAAATTGCAGCACTCTTTTCCAAAACATTCTCTGCATGTGCAATTATAAATAAGATATACCTCCTATAAGTAGGTGTTTTCCTTATACAAACAAATTGCATGGGAGAGAGCTGGAGTAAAGGTGAAAATAAATGGAGTTTCTGTGTAGAACATGATGGCAGCATTTGAGTCAGGTGGGTGAGCACACTTTGAGAATCTCCTAAGTGCAAACTGAAATTGCAGGAAATAAATAAGGTCTGACCCACATCACTGGCAAAACTCCTGTTGTTCTGCAGAAGCAGCAGTTTCTGGTAACAAAATATGTAAAATAAAGCCTGAATAAATCTCCCACTGTGGTGTGCAGTAGCAGTTTGCAACAGTATGTTTTGTATTGTTTCTCTTTGTGAGTGACACCTTAGGATTGTCATTTTAGGATAAGTTAGGGCAATTAATTGCCAGAATTACTTACCAGAAACAGGAGGCTATTGAGACAAATTTAATTAAAGCAGATTCAGAAGGATAAACTGTGTTGTTTTGGGAGAGTAATTTGCAGTGTGTCAGAATGTTATCTTCCCAAAATAAAACCATCAAATTAAATAGAAATAATATCAAAGTGGAAATAACTTTTAAGTAGGATAATTTCATTTATACAGAACTGTGTTCTGAAACAGTGGAATCTGAAAAAGTGCTCCCTTCTGATTCTTCATTTACTTAAAGTTAAAGTGTTCTATTAAACATGTTGTTAGGGCTGTCAGATGCAATGCATCTTCATTACTATTAATATCAAAGGAGTTATCCTCTGTGGCACAATGACATGGGGAAGGAATGAAATAAAATCAATTTGCAGTAGTCGAAAATCCGTTATTGTAAAGTATATTTGCAGATAAATGACATCCTATTAAACAGAAGTGTTTTACTGAGTTCTGCTGCATTGACTGTGACAGAGAATTGTGCGCTGCAAGTGTGAAAATAGGTTGCTAAATGCAGACTTTGTATAATTTCAGTACTCAAGATTAGCTCATTTCTACTAAGCTTACGTTTTGAATACTAGTAACGTAGAATTGGGCATAATGCTTTTTTGTCTTTTAATTTTGTTTGACGTGTCTCCTATTTAATATTTTCTGCATATACTCACATCTGGTAGGGCTGTGAGCTTGCTGAGAGTAAGGTGAATGTTTCTACATGTGCTCTGTTAATGCAAAGTAACCTAAAACGCTTCAGAAAGCTCCCAACATCCAGAGAACCTCAAGGATTGGTTCTGCCCATTCCTCTGGATAGGACAGAGTTCAGAAACTGGAGGGTTAATGCTGAACTGATAGCAAAAGCAATCACTCATGATTCACTGCCTAACTCAAGAAGGCAGCATTTGTCTTGGGTCTTCTGAGACAAAGGCTTCGCTCTGTTGAGTGCATAGAGAACCTAGATTCGCTTTAGAAGGACTGATTCACTAAGCCTCTAAAGTTCAGGCACAAGTCAGGTGAGCAAGTTGAAAGCTATGTCTGTACTGTTCTTTCACTGCAAGAGTTAAAAGAGAGGGCCATCATAACAAAAGATATCCTGTAGGATTGCAGAAGTACAGGGGAGTTGTACATTGCCATTCACAGAATTGCCGAATGGCTGAGGTTGGAAGGCTCCTCTGGACGTCATCTTGTCCCACCCCCCTGCTCAAGCTGGGCCATGTCCAGGCACCTTTTGACTGTCTCCAAGGAGGGAGATCCTGACTGCATGCAAGATCAGGTTTTCAAGGGAATTTCTTCTTCAGACACCTAAATGAGACTTGCAAAGTGGCCAGAATAGTTAATATTTGGACGTCAGGCTAACTACCCTCTTCTTTAAAGTTTGTGAATTGGAGTTGAGCATGCACTTACGAAAATTGCTGTCACAAGGTTAAGTGGTATTTTTTTATCAGTATCATATGTATTGACCTCAGAAGAAGTCAAGTCAAAAGTAAACCCTCTAAAATGAGCATCTTCTGCACCTCTAAAGACGAGGCAAAGTGATGGTGCTTCAGCTTGAGTATCTATAGTGTCAGGGACACAAGTGTCAAGAGCCCTTCTGAAAATCTTTTGACAGTTTATTATCCTAAATCCTGTAAAACTAATAAATGGTTTGTTTTATCAAACAACAGATGAAGTTTATTCTAGTTTCACCACAACTTCTTCAATTAAAAAAAACCCAAAACCAAGACCCAAACAACTTGAAACTGTACTTCAGATTTTTAGACTACCTGATTGTTACAGATTTGCCTGTCACTGTGTAAAATCTGGACTGATAGAACATAGTTCTTCAATGTAACATACTGTGTAGCTGTCACTGTGCATCAACAGTAACCATCCATCTTCATATTTATTTACTTTATCTTCCTCTGGTATAATAGAAATAATGGAAGAGAACATTTTCATAGTCTAATTGCCTCCCACTTTGAAAATAAGCTTGGTAATGTCGTCTCAACATTCATTTTTCAGTAACTTTTTTTCTCTCCTAATGTCTGTCAGGCAGGAGGGACCATTATGCTGTGACAATGTTATATTTTATTTTCCTTGTGTCTTTTAGAAGACTAAGAGCCTGTGCAGAGCAAATAATTCATTTAAATGGGCATACAGAGAAAATCTATCTAGATATCCACAGAGTAAGTTTATCTTAATAGACCGTGATTGTCCTGGCTGATGGTCTACTAATTTAATATCTTTTTTTTTTTTTTTGTTACAGTTACTCTTTGTGAAATTTTTATGACTATACAGCATTGAGATTTTTCCCAGGGAAAAGCAGCTGATAATAAGGGGGGAAATTAAATATGATTTTTTTTCTGTTGACAGTTTGTGCAGTGCTGGGGATCTAGGCAGTAAGTTGGTCTACCTTTTCCTTTGTTCCCTCAATACACACGCTCTCTGTATTTCCTTGAGAGTTGATCACATTTCAAAATGAAAAATTAGAACACTGTGAAATTATTTTTTCCAAATAATTAGCTGTGTGATCTCCTCTTGACTGTCTTGTCCTTTGTGCGCTTTTCAAAAGAGACGTCTTGAATTGAAGTCAGGGTGGGGATCTCTTCACTTTCTTCATGTAAGCCTAATCTTTTTCTGCACTTGCAATTACTCTTTTATAACTGCCAAGGAAAAAGCTTCATATTAACTATATCCATTACTGGGAGGGGAATGATCTGTCTTTTTTTTCTCATTCTGTTTTGTGAGCACTTAAGCAATGCATCTGTTAGCATATGTGTATTGAAATGGGCAATACAAGCTTGAATCTGCAGTCTTGTGGCATTAGAATCATTGAAGAATTGGACAACAAGAGCTATCCTCTTTGTGCATCATTTATGCCAAACGGCGTTTGGATAATGGAGAGGATTTAGCCAGGAAGAAGAAATTCAGAGCGTTTTAGTCTCCATCACTTGAACAGTCTGTCATCTTGCCCAGATTTTGAGGTTTATAATGTAGACAAATCAGAGCTAGTCCTCTATACTTTCCATAGTAGACAACATAGAAAAATAGCTCATCTTTAGGCAGGCACTGCTTATGTGAATTGCACCTTAGAACTACGTATTGTTTCTGTTGTTCATAAAATGCTTCTAGAGTGACTAAGATCAAATATAAACATTTGTATTTGGTCAGTTTGATCTTCTTTTGTGTTCCAAAGCCAGTGCTGTCACTTTTTTGTTATTTCCTTAGTGCATTGGTGGCCTAATCTTTTGTTTAATATAATATAAATTTGTTTAATAACAGATTTCTCCCCTAAGAGCTAATTGTCTGTTCACTATATTACAAGTTTGTCCACATTAGTCAGCACTGCTTAAATTACTACAGTTGTTTAAAACCCAGTAAGTGTCTTTTCACCCTGTGTAGCATATGTGGAAAGAAATCAGAACTTCCCATGGTAAAGAATACCACTTGGATATAAATTTAAAAAATACGGTGACATAACTTTTCAGTTACTCTTGCATAGGAATGACCTAAATATTTGCCTCAGAAGAGAAGCTTAGATGTGTTTTGTGTTAAGGCAGAATGGCTAGAAGGTGCAGAAAGCCCAAACTGTCAAGACACAAGATGGTTCCTGTCACAGAAGGAAGTCTAATTCTGCAAGTTATTTGCTGTTTTATCTATAAGATCATGTAGAAGGTTATCAGTAGAGAAATGATAGATGTGTCATAAAATGTCAGTTGCAGAACCACCAGAGATACTCACATGTATTTGGTTGCACTGAGCCGTAAATCTTTCCTCTGGGGAGATTCAAAAACTCTTTTTAATCACCTCTTTAAATGACATAAGGAATTAACTATTAAGAACTTCTGTTCTGCTAAATCATTTTACATTCCCAATCCATTAGCTATAGTACCTTTATGCCATTGTTCAATGTGCTTACTGTGTGTGTACATATATTCTTTCTTAATTTGACCTGAAGCTCGTAAGGTATTTTATATTGACTTGGCTGAAATAGTAAGTAAAAAGTATATTCTGTCCTTAAAAAGAGTCAAAGAAAAGGAATACTATTAACTGTGGTGTTTCTGTAGCTGTCTGATGTCCCAGGAAGACTGATTTAACTTCTTGAGTATGTTGTTTCAGATATAGTAGTGTGGAATATTATGCACTGTGAGGCAGTAGAGAATTAGATATCAGAACTAAAATATAACTTTAAAACAAGTTATAAAAATTGTTTTATTTTATGGGCTGCTGTCAGCATATAGAATGCTTTACCAGTCAGTCATCCTAACATTTAACTTCTAAAAGCAATTTGGTTTATGTACCAACTTCTGTGAATTTTAATGTAGTAAGATTGATACAACTGCTGCTCAATACAGCCCAGCTTTTGTTCTTAAAAGAAATGTACTCATGTTTGAAACAGAAAGCTGGATGAAAGTCCTCGACCAAAGGAGAGTGGCTGTGGAGGGGTGACGGGGACACAGGAGACCTGGCTCCGCCTTGGGTGCAACACTTCTGGGACTGCCGGGGCAGTGCTGGGAATTCCACATGTGCTTCCTCCTCCTGTTCTGCACCTGTGTACAGCTAGATACAACCAAACCCCATGGAATAAGCTTGGCACCAAGATTAATTTTACAGCTTATGCATGGTGTGTGAAGACAAAAACCTTGCATGGTAACGGTGTGTCTAATAATAGCCAGGTTCCATGTGGTATCTCTGCGGATTGCCAGGCAAATGGAGAGGAGGCTACCTTTTTTTGTGTGCTCGAATGCCCCTGGTCTGTGCTTGATACGCATATAGGTATTGTATGTGGGAAGGGCTGAGGTTCAGAAATGTTTGCACAAACAGCGCTGCCTAGCTCCCTGGGGCTGTGGGATGAGCATGGCCCCATGCAGGAAATCTGTAAAGAGAGCGTGTATATCAAATAGCAGCGCTGGCATACTCCTCTGTAGCTACACAAGAAGTCTTACTTGTGCCAAAATGGTAACTACATTTACCCATTCTTACTTGCTGGCTCAACTATCCACCCCGTTCATCTGTACAACACTTCGGAGGCACAGCAGCTGTAAAAAGGATGCTGTGTATCTAAGCCATCTTGTTCTACATCGAAAATGTGAAAGTGAACATTGATTGACCGACCGGTGGATGTTCTTTCTAGGACAGAGTCGATTCCTGTTAGCAGTTTTAAGTGTGAGGAGCTTATAGTTCAGTGCTGTGTCTGTTAAGAGGAAACCAATTTTCGGTCTTTGTTCCTGTTAGTTCAGTGATTTTCGTTAGTTCTATGTTTGCTGAAATTCATGGCTTGTCTTGTTTGTTTTGTCGATGGTATCTTGGAGTTGTTGTTCTCAAAAAAACAAAGCATTTTTTTGAAAAATAAAACAGCTGGATGTGGTAGTCCTTAGCTCCATTGAACCTAGGAGAGTCATTAGGTCCTAGACAGACTTTTACAACTCCGTACTGATGTGCTGCAGCTTTGAGGCCTTTAGCAAAGCAGTGTAAGTTTTAGCGTTAAGGAGGATGATATTCTATGTATCTGTTTTCCTACATGTTTTTACACCTGGGCCTGAAAGATGCTGAGTATTTTCTATTCCAAAAGAATCCTGTGGAAGTTCTGCACATTCGCAAGTGTGCACAGTCTGCACTTCAGAAGTGTCTCGCATGGGAGGCTTGGGTCAGGAGAGCAGTGCTGCCCCATGCTCCCTCATTTGTATTTGTCGACTGCTAAGAAACTTAACTGCTGAGTGCAGAGTCCTCTGGAGCATTAAGACAAAAGATATCTCAGAAGGACAAGGCAGATCACTAATCATGAAGTTGTTTATAACCATTTTTATTTTTTTTCTGCTTAGTTTTGCAATGCTGGAGTAACTGAATTTGGGGTTTTGTTTGTTTTGTTTTGTTTTTCTTTTTTATAATTTAAAAGCTGTGACACTATACACTCTCATGCAAACCTAAATCTTGAAACAGTGATTTTTCAAGCATTGTGCCGTCTCCTCCCATTACGAATTCAGTGGCAGGGAACTAAGAGAAGAGAAATTCATCTCAGTTTGCAGCTTTTTTTATTGTCAAAGGGGCTGCAGAAACTGCTTCTTGGCATGGTAAATCCCAGGAGATCTTCGAGGGCAGTGAGAATGATTTGCTTCAAGCTCTTCCACCCCAGCACCAGATCTGACTATTGGTTACACACTCCCTGGTCCTTGGTCTGTCTTGATGATAGAACCAAGGTAAGGAAATCATGGCTTCTATGAATCCACTGTTGATTTCCCAAATAAGTAGATGTGCATTATGGATGCAGTCTTCTACATCTTTCCAGAAAATGACAGTAATTTTTTTTTTCATTTTTTAATTCCCCACATTTCTCTGTAGTGGTGAATACTTTGCTACCCTTAGGCTTAATGGAACTCTCTTAACAATGGTGTGTCTGCCTGTTGTATTCTGCTTCTTGTTCTTAATAGAGTTTTGTGATGTAAGAGCTATTTTATTTCAACCTTAAGCGATTACACTTACCTGAGATCAAGTGGGCTAACTGAATACTTTGTAACACTGTTTCTGCTTTTTCCCTTGACTTAGTTTATTATGCAGAGATATCTTTACACTTGAGCATAAGGCTTCTTTTCCAAAGAAATCCACACAAATGCTTAAGTCCACCCAGTGTGCCAGCCTTCAGTGATCATTTTTGGTTCACAGCCATGTAGCAACTTCTGTCTTCCTCTGTCTACTTAGAAACTTATACTTTAAGAATGTACATGAATATTTTCATGGATGAGATAAAAATGCATGTGATTCTGCAAACTTTACTTTGAGTATTGTCAACATAACCTAAGCTCGGCTCTGTTTGGGTTGATCCATCTGTCCGTGAAAGCAAAACCTGCCATTCCAAAATTTAAGAAGTAAGTGCAATGTGCGTCAAGACATACTGAAACCTTAGCCTGCACTGTAAGCCGTTCAAATCTACTGGATAATTTGTCTCCACTGAAAAAGCTTTTTCAATGTTTCAAGATCAGTATTTTAAAAGCTAGCCATTGATGTTAGCTGAGTAACAATGTTGAGAGAGCAAAAGAAGGAAGTTAAGAGAAGGCACTTGCAGGGCGTAGATGTTACGAAGTTGATGCGCAAGACCTGCAGCAGGGTTCTAGCTCTGTCTGCAGCGGACCTGGAGGCATAATTAAGAAGAGTTACGTGCTGAAACTGCTTTCTAGCCTCCTGGCAGTGTGTCCCTCAGCTATCCTGCCAGTCCCTCTCATTCCTTAGATTGCAAGTTCTCTTGGTCAGAGGCTCTTTGTTCTGTGCTTTTTCTTCAAAAAGCACTTTGATAATACAAATAATAATAATGCAACTACAGTTTACTACAGAGCTGTACAGATTCATCAGCGTGCTAGTGGCTGCTGCAAGATTTATTCTGGGCTTTTTCAGATGACAAGTTAGCCATCCAGTTCCTGCTGCTAAGGGAATTGAATAAAATTTTCACAACCAACAAATAAAAACACACTGCAGACGGATCTAGAAATCAAAGCAATTAACTGTAAAACATGATACCAAAATTGGGCCTATCTCCTTCCTGATCTTCAGTCACATGAAGAAGGCACAGTCTGGCAAAAAGAGAAAAATGAGGGTCAAAAGTGGGACTCATTTCATTAGTTTCTTTTACAATACAGCTGCATGGAAAGTGTCCTTTCTTCTCACCTGTTTGGACTGGAAGAAGTCAGCGCAGCTACATGACTGATTCTTGGTGATTATTCTTGCAAAACAAAGTAAAAGAAAAGCAGCTGGTTGCCAGTGTGTATCTAATCCTTCATGGAATAACAATGCCCTATCTATTTCCAATTCCAGTTTCTTTTTCTGTGCGAACTTCAACACTTCTACAAGGTAGAAGTGTTACTCCCTATTTAAAAATTATGTTTGACAGAGCATAAAAACCTTAAGACCAATTTTAAAAAATATTTACTCTTTAGGAGATTCCTTCTGGTACTTTACAGTCCTGGAGATGAGTTGGTATTGCTCCTTAAAATGTAGTTTCATATCTGGAATAAATCATAAATTAAATACCATTTTATATTGCAAAAAATTGTGCTACAATACATTTGAAAATACAGATAGTGGGGAGGACAAATAAAAAGTCAGTGACTGTGCAGAGTAAGGCTCCATGGATTCATTCTGAGCCAGGTCAGTAAATTCATGCGACAAAGGCCCTGCCATGATGTACAGAGGTAACGGGTTAGGTCTGGGAACACCAGTTGCATATTTGTGGAGCTAATAAGCCACACAGCTCTACATGAAGCTCTGATTCACTTGCCCTTTCCGTGTTAGCGCTCCTGGGAATAACCCAAGTGTCTCTGCTCCCATTTTAAAGCAAACTTGGACTAAAGATAACTCAGAGTTGCCTTTGATAGAACTCTAATGGAAATGGAAAGGGGGCTGAAAAATAGTTCTGCATTTATATAAGAAGTGTTTGTTTTATGGTGCAAAACATTGCTCATACCTTGTCCTTTCTCACTGCCTTTGCTAACGGTAATGGAAATGTCGAAAATGGTAATCCTGAAAATATCCTAAAAACAAGATGAATACTAAAATATGCCTGAATTTGTAGTGTAAGCTGGTTTGAAATTTAAGCTGACTGTGAAAAATATCATTTTACATCAGGAAAGTACTTCATCTTATTGACTGAGGAGGTTTCTAGAATATTGTGCTCAGTTCTGCACCACTTAATCAGAAATATTCAGAGGGTGCTTAGAGACACCAGAATACTCATGAAATGTCAGAGCAAAAAATGAAGAAATAAAGGCTAAAGAATTTGGTAAGTAATGATGACCAAAGCAGAAAGCAGTAGGCTGCAGATGTCTGCAGGGTATAAACAGTGAGGATGGGAAAAAATATTTAATGTAAGGCACAGAGATATTTAAGTGTAGGCTGAATAGCCAATAAAAGTGGCAGATTAGAGGCTAATATCCAAAAGGAAGTAAAAGGATTATGTAAGTCTTTAAAAATTAGATTTGGCAAAAGGGTATGAAGTGTGCTATTGAAAGGAGTATAATATTGGCAGGGAATTTGTACTAAGATGTATTCCCAATCTCTTACAGTATAATCAACTGCAGAGCTCAGTTTGGATTCCTGTGTGTCGGTCTGAGTCTGCAAGTGTAGAATTTGCAAGCTGAGATACTCATCTACATAGATCTAGTTTCTGTAATCTTGTCTTTTAGAAATGCAAACATGCATGCAAAACCAGGAAAGGTTTGTATTAACAATTCTAACAAAATCCTCCTCCGTGTTTCTCTTATTAACGTCCTGTGTTTCACTGAAGTCTTAGGGGTTTTTTCTGCTGAATTATATCCCTTAGACTGGGTACTATGTAGGAGTCAATGAAACCGTCCAAATTTTTATTAACTTGAAGTAAGTTCTTATTGTGTCTTTTCTGTGTTGACTGCATATAATCATATAAAATATGGCTTGAGAAAGAGTTGTATCTGTTACTTTATGCAAGCTGGTCTTGCTTGCTTGCTCTTTTTCTGTCATTTCTTTGATACCAATGGTGATGTAGCAGGGGAATTTCATTCAGCTACTTTAGAACTACTCATAAAGAGAAGAAAAAAAAAAATATGTGACCCTTAGCTGGTGAGCAAGCTGAAGACTGAATTCCTAGCTGTTTCTGACATGGAGCTTTCTGGCAGAGAGAATATGAAAATCTTCTTGGTAGAAGATGTTTTTTCTGTCAAAGAAGGTGGAGCATAGAGGGAAAAAGAGCTTTTGGTATGCCTCAGCTCACCCCAAACATAGGGATAAAGATAGATATTTTTAATTGGATACAGTATTAAGAGAAACACGGGAATCTTTTTGGCTCTATTAGGAAAAAAAAAAAACAACTAAGAAACATTTGTAAATGGATTGTGTCATTGGTGTGTTGCCCAGCCTGTGCAGCAGTCAGTTTATTTAACATGCCGGTGATGTGGTAACTCTGTTGTGCTTTACTAAACAGGGAAAGCAACTGGCTCTGTTGTGGTTTTTATATAAATTAGAGTGTTTGAGTCTTCATTTATTTGCACTTCATTTATTCTCTAATATGTAAAACTAAGCAGCAGCACAAATATTGTGCTTGTCTAGATGCTTTAGTCTTACTAGGCGAGAAAAGAAGTATAAACTGAGAAGTAAACAAACCCCAAAGTGTTTCTCTTTGGTACCAACATTTTAGACATAGCTTGTAGTGTCCAATGTTTCTTTCAAGTTACCTAAATAGCAGCTTGTTTTACCTTGGTCTGTGGACTTGAGTTTTCCTGTGATCATGTAACAGATTTATATTGTAATTGTAGCCACTGTTACTCAGTGATTGCTTTCTAAATGCTGGAAAAATATTGTAAAAACTTAAATGCTTTGAATTTTGTGTGCTCTAGAAAAATAGATAAATACCACCTGCTGTTGAGCTGTGATCATCTATATAATGATGTAGACAAAACTTTGAAATCTTGTTTATTTGAAATTCTGCTGAGCAGGAAGCGCAGGCTTCAGGGCTTACAGGGACAGGTAAGTCTTAGTTTATCCAGGCTCAGGCATTGAGATCCAGAGAATACTGACATTGAAGAAGAAAAGACTGAAGTTTTCTCAAAAGGCCATATTCACAGACTGTTGGAGTTTGATGTATACAACACTGACACACCATTTTTATTCTCATTTCCTAAAGAAATCGGGTATTTTTAATGTCGCTGTTTGCCTTTGTCAGTCCAGCAATTAAACTGAAAGGGGGTAGATTTAGCTTAGACATAAGGAAGGAATCTTTTACGATGAGGGTGGTGAGACACTGGCACAGGTTGCCCAGAGAAGTTGGGGATGCCCCATCCCTGGAAGTGTTCAAGGTCAGGTTGGAGGGGGCTTTGGGCAACCTGCTCTTGTGAAAGATGTCCCTGCCCGTGGCAGGGGCTTGAACTAGATGATCTCTGAAGGTCGCTTCCAACCCAAACCATTCCATGATTCTGTGATCAATCTAATGACGTTTGAACCTGCGGGCCAGTTTCGGTCCAGTGTGACAGATACGGGCAGTTCTCAAAGACAGTTAATTTCCTGCTGACATCCTGGAGTTCAGCGTGGGGTAAGGCATGTACGCAAAGCAGTGCCTGTGCTGAAGCAGAGGTTTCAGAGTGAGGTCTGCATTTATCCTCCACTTTGGCCTGCCCCTGGCTAATCCATGTGCCGTGTCTTGGAGCTAGCGATAGCACGTACTGTCCCTTTTTCATCTAGACAGGGTGTGTGGGGCAGAGCGGGAAGGGAAGGAGGTGCTTTGGAGACCTAATGGGGAGGGTAGGTCCTAGGCAGCGGTGTGAAAGGGAGTGCAGGCTACTGCATTGTGGGAATAGCAATTTGGGAAACGAATCTATAGGAGACTACGTTTTATGGAACAAATTTCTTGTTTTGTATGCAAGCCATAGGAGTAAAGGTAGACCTGAAATCTAAATTGCATCTCTAAAAACATTGGCATTTTGGACAGAGTAATGTAGCCACTGACAAACTCATCAGAGTGGAGCAGATGTAGTGACCCAGCTGCAGCTTCCTGCACATTCAGGTGAGGTCACTGTGGTCTGTGCTGCGGAGAGATTAGGCCTAAAACTTCTTCCAGTGTTGAACCTTCTAGATGTTTTCAGCATTCAGTGGCTGTAGAGAGCCGCATGTTGCCAACAGCGGGGTAAAAGGGCCCTAAGCAGCAGAGCCAGGCAGTGTGCGGTGGGTAAAGGAGCACAGGCTTTGCTGCAGCAGAAGCTTGTGGCCAGCCCGTGCAGCGGAGGACTGTCTTCCTTGGAGAGAAGCCCTTGTCCTCCAGCCAAACTCTGCTTGCTGCGCCTGTTGGCTGTAGTGAAAGCTAAAGCTGGAGCTGGCGTGTGAGGAAGCATTAAATAAGAAGCAAACGTGCTGTTGATAATGGATGTGGTGCTAGGAGCTTGGATAATACCTCTGTTCTTTCCGAGCTGGACGACTATAAAATATACATGCTGTTAGACTGAATAGCCATGCCATTGTTTTAACTTCTATGACAAAATATTGTGCATCCTACCAGACAAGAGCTGAAGCTGTAAAAGTGTGGGTTGTCTAATGAGGGCGTGCAGGAGTATAACCGCTTTGCATCTGAGGTTATTGTTTGAACCTGATTTTTTTGAGGCCTAACATTTACTGGTAGTTAGACAAGCGTCTACATGAATCAGCGAACAACCCTGACAATTTATCTACTGCTGATGGGATGCAATGGAGACAAACCAGACTAAGCAGGCACAGCGAAGTGGCCCAGAAGTGAACTGGAACAGGATCTCAACTACTCTGTCACCCTGAGAGATGGCCTGTCATGCTCGGAGCTAAGGCAGCTGCGCGTGTGTGTGGGGGGTGACTTTCCAGTACAGCTACCGGAATGCTCGTGTTGTGGCTAACAAACCTCAGTTTCCCACTGTACTGGGTCATCAACAATCACCAGATTGCAAGAACTTAACTGGATAAATATGAAGAGATTTTAAGTGCATTTTAGAGTCACTTTGTTTTTACTACTTTGAGTTTTGTCATACTCTGAGAACTTACCTCTTTATACTTGGTGTTTCATAAGCAGATAAAGCGTGAGGCCAACAAGTTTTTTACTGAATCCTGTCTGACCAAAATCCGGGGAAAAATATCATATGCAGCAGTAGGGTGTTTATTAGTTCTATTTCAATTGGCCTGGGGTTTTTTTGACCTTTAATTAAAAGAAATGCGGGATTTTATTTCTGTTGACTGCAGAATAACGAGATCATTTAGCTTTTTAGCAATTGTAACCTCTTTCATCAAAGTACAATTTAATTGAGAGCTAATAATGCAGAATTTCATATAGAATCCTGAAAACAGCATCCTAATTACTTTACTTTATTAAATAGTATTGGCACCAAGCATTTAAAACCTTCAGCTTACCTTGCCATAATTGCTTTTTCTCATTAGCTGCTATCTCAGCCTCCAAGAAGTGAGAAGCTGGTGAAGGAAGTTAGAAATATTTCTTAAAACTCTTGGTTGTACAAATGATTTACCTAGATGAAAGAGCCTAATTACTTGATAGTGTATAATTGGACCATCATCAAGATCACTATTGTATGCAATATAAAAAAAAAAAACTCCAAAGGAAGACTCAGTAACATTAAAACAGTGTGTTCTAATGAAAAAACTTCTGCTTGAAATCATCCGAGGCAACGGTTTCTAAAGTGGCTGCTTACATTTTTAGTATCCTTTAGTGGACCTCAAATTCAGATACCTCGTTACAGCATCTGTGCACATAAAATAAAGTTGTGGCTCCTGAATTTTTTGAAAATCAGGTCCAGTATGTCTTATATTGGACACTGAAAAACTAAGGTGCACATAGTTGGGCTCTAGCCTGATGTCTCATCTTACTGACACTTCGAAGAGAAGCTGGGTTCCCCAGTTAATGGTGCTTATCAAACTAGTGAGTATGGGCCTTAATATTATAGGAATTCAGGTAAGATACTGAGGACAATGGATCTGGCAAACAGTCCAAATTAACCCAAGCAATCAGTGGGAGCTTTGCCTGTCGTGCACATTAAAGAGTTGGGCTCCAAGGCTTCCCTGTTTGATAATTTAAAAACACAATTGCTGCAGGTAGAATCTAGCCATCAGTCAATGACAAGTAACTGAAACCAGGTACTTCGTTTCATCTCCAAGGAATTTTTGCACACATTTTCTGTTTTAAATTCTACCGTGTTACGTGGTTCTTCGTAAATAGGCATCCTGCTGACATGCGGTACTTCTGAACTGTTAAATCTTTTGAAGGACTTGGTAGACTTATCAAAATCCATGTTTTTAATTGAAAGAATAATTTGTTTCTTGAAGGTACTGTATCTTAATAAGCAGGTGTGTGTCCCTGTCGTCGTCGTCGTGTCCCCCCCCCCCCCCCTTCTAATTTTGTTGTACAAAGTAGCAGGAATAGTTGTCTTCAGCTCACATGGAATCTGATATTTTATAAACTTGAACATATGTGTTGTCAGCAGTTTAGCTTTTCCATCCCTGTTTCATCAGTCTTTCTATTTTTGCTGGATTGTGTCCTCTTGGACACCTTGCTTCCATCAAACTGTAGAGCAGTGTCCTTTCCCCACTTACATAGATCAGGGTCTATTTATAATTTATGCTCTCTGCCAGCTAAACACTTTGCAGAAAAAGCTGAAGATTTTCTTTGTTTTCTTCTCTTGCCCTCTCTGTAGTGTCAGCCCTGTTAAGTGAGTGCACAGTCAAAGAAAATTTAAGCATTCTTCTCCTTTTGTCTGAAGGATATTCAAACTGTTTTTTTCAGATACACCCGGTATACCCAAAGCAATTATTCTTTCTCCTGCATAGATTAAATGTTTATGGTAATGGGTGTCAAAATGCTAATCTTGGAAATCCAGAAAGAATAGGTATTGAATTTTAATGATGTTCCAAAATACATAATTCATAATGAGGGAAACATTTTTTCCTCAGAAGCAAAATAGTCTGTCTAATAAAATAATGATTCCTAGCCATTTGGGACGGACCTTCATTGAGGCTGTCCTCTGTTTCATCTTGCCATGCTGCCTCTCGCTGCCTCCAAACACTCCACATTCTTGCCCACTGCCTTCCCAGCCCTGACTGCTGCCACAGTTTGTTGAACGGCTGCCATCACGATCTCAGCGTTTCTCACTTTCAGGTCCCACTGCTGCTACAACATTTCTTGTGGATCCCCACTGCTCCCTCCCCCTCAACTCTCCCTTCCCTAGGCAGCGTGTTCCCCCTCCTCTCTTTTCTGCCATCAGCCTCAGCAGTGCCAGGACAAACCTGGGACTGATCATCAGGCACAGCTTGTTAGCCTGGCCTCTGTTCTGTGCCACACCGTGCCTCGTATTGCCTCTAATCTTGGACACTTTGCTAGGGCCTCTAAGTTTAGGGACTGATGTATAAAACATGATAAAGCACAATCTCAAAATATATCTGGGAAATTTGAAATACTGATTGTTGAACTCTGCAGAGAAGCACAATGCTTTAAAAATCATAATACTTGTATGCATAATAAATGCAAACTTCAGTCACATGTGTGTTTTGTTCCTCAATTCTCTTTTCCATTTCCTCTCCAACCCTCTTTTTATTTCTTTTCTTTTTTTTCCCCTTATAAACAAGAGAATTTGCTATGTGGGTAGAAACTTTAGAAAAGGTCAGGTTCTGCAGAAAGGAAAGTTTGAGGGAGGCAGGTGGTGTGCATGTACCTGTGCAGGCAGCTTCAGCTGCAGGACTCTTTTTCTCAGAGCATGGACACACTCAGGAAAGGCAAAATGATGTCACAAAAAGTGCAAAGTAAAAGGACATCATATCAGTTACAGCTCATTAAACCCCTATGTGAAGAACTCCACTCAAGTTAGAAGGGCTTTAGTTCTGTTTCTTCCCTCTCTTGCAGGGGTTAAACTAAAGAGGTAATATGGTATAGAAAATTCAAGCTACTTCTGCATAAGAGCTACAATAAAGGGTCTTCGTGTGCTTAACTCCTGTGCTTTCACTTTACACTTTCTATTAATTTGTTTTACCTTTTCAGAAGGTCCTTGTCTTCATTAAAGACCTAGTACAGCATTAGAAGTTTTCCTCAAAAGAAAAGTAATTCCTAATTTAATGGCTCCTTTGATAGTATTGTTAGACACGGAATAGTAAAGCAAGCGTTGAGAGATGAGATCTGCTTCCCAAAAAAAGGGGGAGGAGATAGGCTTTTTGAAAAACTATGAAGCTGACCTTTCTTGCTTTTGTTACCGACATGAAAGTATGTACTGATTTGAAGTTTAAGATATTAACACTGCAGCATTGTGAGGCTATGTCTATCTGCTTGCCAATTTAGTTAAAATCCATGGGATTATAAGTAAAATTAACAGTCTTTTTAACAATTTTGCTTTTCAAGTAGCTAAGTTCTTTAGCAGCTTTTGAGTAGGAAAATAGTCATAAATATGTTTGTATGACTACAGAAACTAGTCATAGCTTCTTTTTGGTGAAGCAGAGTTCAATAAAGCATTCTTGATTTATTTGTTTGATCAGCCAGGATGTTTGGGTCTGAGTATTTTTGTTGATGCTGAAATTACTACTGTCTGTTTATTGAAGACAAGTTGACACTTATGACTTCTCCGTGACAGACTATAAAGTGAAATCATGTAAAGGGATATTTGAGGACAGGAGGCAGGGTAGTTTCCTGGCTATGGAAATGGGAAGCAAGTTTGGTATGAGTTTTATCCTTGGCTTTACTGCTGATTTACTTGAGCAAGAGCTTTTGACAGCCCATATCATCTGTCTGTGCCTCTGTTTGTCCTATCTATAACATGAGAAAAATTAAATAAAACTGTTTCCTTTGTAAACAAAGCTGGTATTTCCGAAAGAAAAGTGATTAAAAAAGCTAAACATTATGGTTGTCGGGAAAGGAGGAGGCCATCTATACAAAGGCAGGACTTCTCATACATCTCCATTGCATGAATAGTTCAATTAAAGAACAATTCTTTTGTTTTCTTCTGTTTCATTTGTGTTATCAGAGTCCATTTTCTCCTAAATTCTCAGCCAGTCAAGATCCCATTTGCAATTACAGCAGCTTCCATTTGCTGAGATGTTTCATCAGAAATGAAATGGAAATAACTTAAATGGGGTGATGCTGATTAATCATCTGAGAATCTGGCTTTATTCACAACATACATGATTTTTTTATGTTCCTTTCATTATACTATAAACTTGTCAGATGCAAGGATTGAAAGAACTCTGTTGTTTTGCTGTTGGGATAACTTTTGTCTATGGCTTGGGTTGTAAGAGGGCCTTTTTCTGAGATTATTTTGGACTGTTGGTGAAGAAGGGGGTCTTTCATCATACACTGAATTCTCACATTTGATTTCTGGCAGAAGGAATTTCCTAAACTTAGTATGTGAGCTTAGGAAAAGTTGAAAAGAAAGTACTCCATTGTATGTACATGAAAGTGATTATATAGCCAGCAATTTATTTTCCTTATAGTACCAGTGGAAGTATAACATATGTACTAAATAATTATTTATAAACATATGAAAGCTTTACTAAGCAGTTTTTAAAATATTTTAAAAATTACGTTTTTAAAAAAACCTTCAGTACTAGTGTATTTATATAACATCTCATACAGATACCCAGAGGGGCTATTCATAAACCAATCATAAAATATACAGAAAATATCACCAGCTTACCTTCAGCATATACAACAGCATTTAGAAATGAAATTTCAGGCTTTTTGTCCCCCTACTTTTCTCTCTTTCTGTCTTTCTGATAGAAGCTCACAGTAATAGGCCCTGCCATCTGCTACTATATATTTTTCATGAGTTTTAACATTTTGTTTTTAGAACCTGAAAGATGAGTAAAATGTCAAGTCACCCAGAAAATAATCATAGGCATGACAACTCAAATGTTATCTCAGCTTGTCTGTACAAAAAGTGGTTCACAGCAGGTCTGTGCCCTCCTCTTTGCAGATAGAGCAGGCGGAGCAGGTGAGCTGGTACACCGTTGGTATTAGCTGGTGCATTTTTGAACACCACCACAAGGCTTTAGCA